>NW_024039587.1:0-160000 GCF_016077235.1 Cyprinodon tularosa | reverse complement strand
ATTATTTTTTTTTAAAGTATCGTTTGCAACCATTGGTCCTGACAGCAAATCTTTCTGAATTTCTGAGCTAATAATGCTATTTCAATGCAGATATTAAGATGGACAGACAGTAATCTTAAAAAAAAAAAAAATGAGATGGCTGTTTTTACAGTAAAGTTTCTCTGTGCCTGCTGCTTTTCTTTAAAGTCTATAATGGATTTGTACAAATCTAGAAATAAATTGCCTCCCTTATTTTGCAACAAGGACAAATAATCAACCACAAAGTGTTTAAAATGTCGTACAGACAGACATGGAGATGATTGCTTCCTCATTCAGCTTCTGGTTTTCTCAACTTTTATGAGACATGAAAGCTACTTTTCATCTCTTGTTCTGATCTAATGTTTATTTATTTTTTTTGCTTTTTAGAATAAAGAACCCTCTCTTACTCAGCAAGCAACAAGCCAAGCTGCCTGTGGTCTCTGATGTCATAAATAGAAAGCTGAAAGGCAGAATTTCATTTAGCAGCTCTTGGTTGAAAATGGATTAGAGTGTAACGCATATAAGACAGAGTGCATATAAATGCTTGTTTCTTCACTGGTTTTATCTTGACCTTCATTTATGTTCAAGGAGGCCCCACTTTATGTCTCAAAGGTGTTTTTTGTTGTTTTTGGTCTATTTTACTTTACACCTGCAAACAGACACTGCTTTGGGAAAATGAATGTGTGTAATTGACGCTCCCATAGGGTGCTGAAAATGTTCTGGCAGATCGAACAAAAGCCAGATTGGAGTGAACTCCTCACACCTACCCAAACATGCAGCCTTTGCTCTAGTTTCAGAACATGACGCAACCCAGAGTAACGCAGACAGTAGCATTTTCCCAAGCTCGCTCAACTCATAGGAGTAACAGTCGTTTAGCTGTCTGGAAGTGGGATTGCATTTTCTTGCGATATGCTGATTAATGATGCATCATGTCATTTCACATCTCATAAGAACTGCAGAGAGAGATTCTCATTATTGCATGGCAGTTTGATCTATTGCTCAAAGTACAATACTTTGTTCTGATACTATTCTGAGTTGGGATATGCACAATTTCTGAATAGAAACAAGAGAAAACATCTGTCAGAAAAAGGATGCCTATGGCTTTAAAAGAAGTCGGTTTATATTATGACGTTAACATTTGATTAGAAACAAAGTCTGGATACAAAAACCTGTAGCAAACTACCTCTTTGTTTCCCTTCCTATGATTTACATTGTCACTAACAGAATCAGTATCTATCCAAGCTATTGCTGTTGACACAAGGTGTTCTTGGGTTTAACCACATACTATATTTTTATTATTTAATGCTTTATTGCAATGAGTGTATAGGTCTTATGTTGTGTCAGAAGTCTCCTGAAAAAGACATTTAGCACCTGTTATTAGTTCAGATGTAGTATTAAGGATTTGATAGTTAGCTGAACACACCTAATTCTTAACACACCTAATTTAGAGAATTTACTCTATCTTTATTTACTCACTGCTTTATATTGGGAGGATTTAAGGTATCTTAAGTGATAGTTTATTTAAAAAAACAAAAGATGCTTTGAGATAATCAGTGCCACAATGAGTAATAATAAACAAAAAGTTGTGTGTTGAGCAGTTCACTGATCAGCGTCTTGTGTCTCTTTTATTTATGGCTGATTAGCTTAATGAGATAGGTAATTATGGCTGAAGCTTAGACAAACAGCACCGCACTGTTTGGCTTGATAGTGAGAACTCATTTCATCCTGGTCTAGACAGCAAAACTGACAAATTCTTGTGATGCTAATGTAATCAACTTTTCACTCTCTGGCTTTTATTTTACTATGAGCTAGTGGCAGAGCTGCACTGCATTAGGAGTAGTTTTATTCATTTAAACTCCTCTGATGTGTGGTAAGTTCTTCAGTAGATGGTTCAATCAACAGTAAGTATCCATTACTATGAACTTCCAGACATGTGAATGTTAATTTCCTGGAAAGCATATATCGCAATGTTAAAAAAATGTACTTGTTTTTACAAGAAAAACTAAATTCTGTAACTAGTTTCCTGGAAGACTCCTAGAATTGGAGATTTTATTTCCCTTAAAAAATGGAAAGCTCGTCAGGCATTATCTCTTACATGTAGTCAGATAATCATAATCAAAATCAGTGCACCAATCACTTATTGAAAAGTTGTCTTTCAACAGTTTAATGCCTTCGGAACAATCACCAGCTCTTTTGATGTCTTACAGGCAGGTTTCCATGCCAACCACAGAACAGGGACTGTCCTGATTATGGTGTTCAAAGACATTTGTACAAATTCAGACTGAAGACTTGAAGATCCATGGTGCTGGTATTATTGGACCTCAGTTTGGTGTTTGGTACTGTTGAACAGTTGATATTATTAGTATCTCAAAAACTGGGTTGATCTTCCTGGTACCGCACTGGACTGGTTTAAATATTAACTGAACGACAGGAACTGTTATGTGTCAGTAGGGAACTTTAAATCAGAGACCAAAAAAAATCACATGCAGGGTTCTTCAGGACTCCATTCTGGTGCCCTTCTTATTCAACATCTACATGCTCCCCGTAGTTCAGATTGCCGCCGACAACAAAATAAAGTTACAAAATAAACAAAATAAGTTACCATAACTTTGCAGACGACACACAGCTTTACATCACAATGTCACCAGGTGACTATGAACCCATCAGTCTGTTGGCAAGATGCTAAGAACAGATAAATGCCCCATAATATTCTCCAACTGAATAAAAACACAACTGAGCTAATGGTCTTCGGACCAAAGGAGGTGAGATCCAGAATTAGCTCACAGCACTATTACAGCGAGAAACCATTGATTATGGCCCAAATCTTGTTGTCATGATAGACTCAGTCCTGAACTTTCAGAGGAACATAAAGACAATTAATAAGTCAACCTTTTATCACCTGGAGAACATCTCCAGGATTAAAGGACTATTGTCAAAGCAGGATCTAGTAGAAATGGTTATTGCAACAGTGTCGTCATAGGTTTGCCTAAAAAGTCCATCAGACATTAGCACCTCAACACATAACAGATTTGTTGTCAGTGTATCAACCTCCTAGACCACTAAGGTCTTCTAGTCCAAGCCTACTCTGTACATCCAGAACTAGAAACAAACATGGAGAAGCAGCATTTAATTTTCATCTGGAACAAACTTAAAGAAGACCAATAAAGTGCAGAAAGCCATTTGGTTATAATTCCCTTTTATTGTTAAACAGTTAACTGAGGTATTGTTAGTTGAAAGTGTCGTCCAACTGTTATATTTGTTTTAATATTTATCAACATCTCTATTTGCTTTTCTTATTCTTCTATTTTATTGTTTATCTAATGCTTATACTTTCCTTGCCTCACTTAGACAACATGCCACCTGTGCAAAAGGTCCAGTCAGGATATTTCCTAAATATTCTGCCATCCACTATTAGTGGTATTATTAAAACACATTAATATTGCCAACAACATCATTGTAGAAGTCCCAATGGAGGGCAAAAACAATAATATTAACATGGTATCAACATCTTGTTAGGTTACCTGAGTATCTGCAGTCAGATGCTACAGAAAGAAGGGGTTTTCCATGGCTGAGTAGCTGCCTCCAAGCCATATATCATCAAATGCAGTGGGAAGCATCCGATGGAGTTGTATAATGCACATTGCTAATGGAAATTAGAACAATCAAGGCACATTCACTCGAGTGAAAGATAACACTTCTTTATCTGGCACACCGACGGGTTAGTCGAAAAATGATCTGACTATATTGAGCCCTGTGTGAAGTTTTTTTGGAGAATGGGGCCTTTTTCTGGATTGGCTTTTCAGGAGCAGTGCTTGGACCTTCATTTCCAGGAAAAGAAACTCTAAATGCACCAGCATAACAACAGATCTTGGGCAACTACATGTTCCCACCTTTGTGGAAAGAGTTTAGACAAAACAAATACATAAAAAGTCCAATGAACACATTCCATAAAAAATCCCATAAGCCTTGTGGAAAAAACTGCCCAGTAGAGATGAAACTGTTATAGCTGCAAGGCTGAGAGAACATAATATTGAACCATATGGATTTTTGGTGTGATCCATATGCAAGACAAGGCAGGTGTGACACTACTATTGACACCATAGTGTTTATGTAGGAAGGCTTCTTAATCCCATTGTAACACTTTTTGTCACATAAAGATAAACAAACAGTTTACAAAGAATCCTGCAACCTCTAAAGCATATTTCTGAATCAATTTATAGCAGCCCTGAATAATCACTGTCTGGCTTTTCATTAAATATTGTTGTTATATTGCAGTTCTCAATGAATGTCTTTCTGGTCTTATGAAACATTTTGAAAATGTTTCAGATTTATTTCAGCATTCTCCTGACTGATACCTTGGTGAAATATAATAATTTGATTGTTTATTTGTCTTCAAACTTGTGTTATACTAAAAGATTGCATCCTATTGCCCAAAAGCTAAGCTTGATTTCAGGTTTCTCTGACTCAATACTATTGTGTTAAACCCTGGTCCTCAGGGCCTACTGTCCACCATGTTTTAGGTGTTTCACTGCCTCCAAACATTTGACTTAAATAAATGGTTGATTAACCAGCTTCTGCAGCCTGTAATGGCTCTTGAGTAAAGAATTTATTTCAGGTGTGGTGGACCAGAGAGCCATCTAAGACATGCGGGATAGTGGGTTCACAGGACCAGGGCTAAAAACCTTCACTGTATCTTGTGAACTCAAGATGGCCTTACAGAATTGGTCACAATGAACATGAAAATAATATTTTAATCATTGCTATCTCCCCCTTTTTTACAGAACAAAGGCTAGCATTTCAGCAGGGGTTGCACAGTTATTAAGTTTATTCCTGGTTTAACTTGAAAACTATAACTAATCATATATGCTGCCTGAAAAAACTGTTTAAGAAAGTATGGTAAAATCCTGTGGGTCTGAAAGGGGCTTGACAGGTTGAAAGAGTTAGGTTAGACGGCACAGCTTTTTAAGCCAGAGTGTAAACATGCATGAGAAATGTAGTGATGGTGAGGAAAAAGTGGTTGTCTTTGCACTTCTGTGAATAATTAAATGCAAAGCAGAAAAAGATAACAACTCTGTCAGAGATGTAGTTTGTCCTGCATGCCCCTACACACACATCACAATGCATTTCATTCTTGACAAATGCAGTAATGCCTCCCAGGGGCTGTTAGTACTAACTCTTTTCAGTCCTCTGCACATCAGTAGTGCCACAAACAAACACAAATATGGACATGAATACCAAACACCAGACGGCCACCATCTATAAAAAAGGATTGGATTTCATCTTCGGGACCTCATTAATTCCTTATAGGTGCTCATATTGATTCCAAGGTGCCTCTGGTCCTGTTAATGCAGCTCAGCCTTGATGGGTTTGGATGCAGTCTGTGTCCCCAAACATGGCCATAACTTGTATGAAAGGGTTACATCTGAGTAAGATAAACACAGTAAATTATATAATAAGAAAAATTTGAATATATAAAGGGAATCTGAGAAATAGCTGTAAAAATATAACAATATATAAAAGCATAATATTAGAAATTTAATTTCATAATTTTCAAAAATGGTGTAATTAGATTGAGTCCCATCGATATGCCAGCAATTCAAAATAAATGTAATCTCGAGGCATTTTACGAGACAGATTGTGATACCAAGAACATATATAATATAATCAATGCAGAACAGTCCAGTTGCTGAAAAATTTAAAACACGAGGTTTTCAAACATGAGCGTCGGAGGCTAAAATCCTACATTTTTACTGGGAGTGTTTGTTGGAGATGGTTATTCTTCATAAATGTATCTGTAAGGATACAAAACTTCTATTTTCTGAGGTTAGAAGCAGAAAATTAAGTCCTCCAGGCTTTTAAGTCTCCAAGTCATGCATGGGGTCTTATGAACTAATTGTAGTCATCTGGCCCATAAATACCCTGAGCATCATTCTTATAATTACAGCAATGTATCCCAAACTGTTTAATAATATTAACAAGTAGAACTATATAGTTCAAACAAGATATGTACAAACACTTTGATGACATTATTTGACATATTTGGAATCCTCTGATACAACAAGTTAGCATCGTGCCTTACATACTATCAGGATATGTCTGAAGGTACAACATCTATCTGCTAAAAAACCAATGGCATGTATCCCATAGGTATCCCTGTTTTGGTGTAAAATGCATATCCACAAACAAATTAATCAAAATGTGTTGAATATACTGGCTAAATTTGGTCAGAGCCTAACATCACTGTGAAATAAGTCCTGTGCTGGCATTTTCTGAAAGGCCACACACAGAGAAAAAATCCATTATACAAAAACAAACATAAAAAGTCACATTATAGTTTGCAAATGCTCTCTGGGCGAAGAGTTATGTTAGATGTGATAGGTTAGATATATCCTGTGGTCTGAATTATTCAGAGAAAAAAAATCACCTTTTAAGGGGAGAAACAGGAAAGCATGAAACCCAGAGAACACTATACAAACTGTAAAGGGTTGTCGGCGTGTTGTCCGAGGGCCTGTATGAGGGACTGATATGCTGAACAAATTGGATGATGTGACAAGAAAAAAAATATACATCTCAAGAAAGGTTGTTGAGCTAAAATTGGTCTTAAAGATACAGAAGAGGATTTTAGTGAATTTTTAAAAAGACCCATCCTCTCCACTCCCATTTCTCCGCCCATTTCTCCTTGTGCACGCTCTGTTTAAAAGTTGCTGTTTGCATCGCTCATACAAACTTAATTTCAAAAAGAAGATCTGCAATTTGTCCACTATGTTAGACTCACCAACGGTAATTGAAAATGGGGACAATAATATTTTAACTTTATTGATCTGACATTGGAGTTACTTACCTCTGCGTTTAACCCATCCCCTTGGGGGGCATTGGGGTTAAGGTTCTAGCTCCTAGAGCCAGATTGGCAGTCTGTGGGAGTGGGGCTTGAACTCAGAACCTCAGGATTCCAAGCTCTTTGACCTAACCACTAGGCCGCCACTCCCGTACATAGGAAGGCCTAACGTAAACATATCCTGAAAGTGATTGACAATTAGGGGGGCCACTTATTTTGATGGTCCACCCGGAAAAAGAAAATCCTCCATTATACCTTTAAACTACAATGATACAAATTAAACTGTCACTTAGAACTTACAGGTAAAGCGCCTTCCAGTGGTTATGTTAGTGTTGTTTTAAGGTTGACATTAGTCACTGACCTATGAGAGCTGTGTCTGTGCTTTATTGGACACAAAAACCTGACTAAAACCTTATCGGAAACTTTACTGTGTAAATAATCACAGTTGATTAACAGAAATTTTGTCAATAACGTCTGACAGAGAAAAACGGGAAATACGGGTATGTTTTGGGACATCCTTGCAAAGTGTATGCGTATAATGTAAAGGGTTGTTTACAGAAACTTTCTATCTAATAAGTGATTGTTCCCCTTTGTGGCTGATTTTTGTATCAACACATCACATAGGTTATATTTTAACTAAGCTCTTTTCTCTTTCACTTATGCTAATAAGCACATAAATCCCTCTCAATAAATCACAACTAGAAGGTTTTTTCAAATTTGTTTGTGTGTGTACGAGAGTGTGACTCGGCATATGTGAAACGCAAGTGTGCACACATAAAGGCCAAATGCAAATATGCAAATGTTCATTAGAGGCAAATAAACCCAAAGATTACTCTTCAGTAATTAATTAGGCTGCTACAGGGAGATAGGCATAGGCAGTGTCATCATCTGAAAAAAATATGTATTTTTTTTGCTAGCAGCTTTGCAACCCGAGCCAGGGTATAAAGTGGTTTAGTTTTCTCCAGACATCTTCTGACCATTACCTTGTACACCAAAATGCCATTATCAGCAGTTCAGATGATGTTAAGAAGGAACATGTTGTTCTTTCTCCTGTAACTTTGCTACCAGGGTGAGAATGGACTGAGAGGAGTTATTTGTCATCATCAGTCTGAGTGGCATGCTGCCTCTCTCCAGGTCAAGCTTCCCTGTCTCAAACATTTTCATCTTTTTTCTCTATGTTCATATCTCCTAAACTTGTTCAGCTAACCCATCCTTTTGTTTTCATCTGTTTTATTTTATTTTTCTTAGGCAAACTCAGCAGGGATGTTCAATGACTGTTATTACAGTCATTAAAATGAAGTACAGATAAACATTTAAGTTTGATCCAGAGTCTCCCTTTTTTATTCTTTACAGGTTTGGAGAAGGTGGGCAGGGACTCCAGCTATGAACAAGAAGGGAAGGTTCAGTTTGTAATGGACGCTGTTTATGCAATGGCACATGCTCTGCATCGCATGCACCGGGAGCTCTGCTATGGGTATCCAGGCCTCTGTCCGCGCATGGCTAATAGCATTGATGGGAAAGAACTGCTCAGCCACATCCGTGCAGTCAAATTCAATGGTAAGTTTGGCTCTTGTTTCTCGATTCCACTTCTTAGCTACAATTCTTCACAGGCTCCTTGTCTGCACACATACTGTCAAACACAATGATATATACATCCTGCATTGGAAGGCATCATATAAAAAAAATTCAGAAGATAATCTTGATTACGACTAAGCATTTGCAAGTCTATATAGTCTTTCAAAACTAGCAAAACAAATGTGAAATGCTTAAAAACGGAAAAAAATAGTGGGCGTATGAAGGATGGATTAGTTAATTTTTCCAATATCTAGATATTCATGCCAAATAGGTTTAACAATACACTGCATTTTGTTTCCAAGTTCGACAAGTTCGCTTCCCATCCAGGAAGTTTTCTCACCTCAAAATGTCAGGAATAGCGTTAAATTCGAGTTTTTATACAGTAGACCATCAAAGCCTAGTTTTTGTTTAGAAAACATGCAAATTAAAAAGGATGAACGGGTCCACCCCTTTGAAATGGGGGTCTTGTGGCTTCTTTTGTTAGCCTGCAATGCCCCATTACATTCTAAGTCTCTGAAAGGTCGTTAAAGGAGAATTGTTGGCCTAGTTGAATAGGCGAGGTCTTCTGCTCCCCAGTAAAGGATTTGGGGTTGTGATGATAGCAGGAAGGGATAAACTCAATTGCTGCATTGTAGGTTTTTGAAAGCTGAAATCTGAGTCCACTCCCTCTGTTTAGGGTTTTTCTTTCTTAGCATAGATGGCTTCCTTCACACCCCTCTCAAACCACCTATTTTCTCTGTGTCTGTGGAGAGGTTGTTTGGTTTCTCCAATACCGGAGAAACCAAACAACCTCTCGACAGACGTATGGCCCAACACAGATGAGCGACCTCTTCTGTACAAGACTCTGCAATACATCTACACCTTGTGGACAACTGACATTCTTTTGAGGACCAGAATGTTCACATTTTGGACAAAGAAAATAGGTGGTATGAGAGGGGCATGAAGGACGCCATTTATATGCGGTTAAGGGTCTTGCTCAGGGACCCAGAGTGGCAGTATGCGGTAGTGGGGCTTGAACTCATTAGTTCTGGATTCCAAGCGCAATGCCCTAACCACTAGGCCGTAACTCCCTTGGTCATGGTCATAAATGGTCATAAAAAGATTTAGAGCTATAAAAGTGACTCTGAAACACTTTTGGGCTTTTGATTATATCAGAAATATACTCTAAAAAAAAATTATCTTCCCTTGATGATTTTATAGAAATGGATTAATCCTTTCCAATGTAAGAGATCTGTACCTCTCATGTCTCTTAACGCTTTGTGTATTTTGACCAGAAATATTTAGCGTTTACCTTCTTATTGTACTTTAACACCACAATCCTATCTTTGTTGCCTAATCTACACATACAAAAGTCAAAATGGCTTACTGTTGAAATTTACTTGACTTGTTTTTCTTGACCTCATTCCTGCTATTTCAGCTTATAATGTATGATTCTCTCTTTTGCTCTGTTTCTCTCTGGACTATTGACTGATTTTAAGTAGATGAAAAACATTTGCTCATTTCCAAGTAGTATTAGACTCCTCCTTTGAATATGCTATTATTAATCTCTTTTTCCCTTGATGCACCTGTACCTCCTTTTCATTTTCCATGTTCCTTTACTCGGCACTGCTTGGAATACATAAAATATGTTAAGATGAAGAGCAAGGAAGCTTGCAGAAAAGGTTGTTGTATCATGTGGATTACAGGAAGGCTCTTCTGATTTAGAGGCAAGATTAAGACTGCAGGAATATATCTGTGTGGGACTGTACGTGTGCCTGTTTATTCGTATCGGAGTTATCTGCCTGTCAGAAACTGATTCACCAGCAGAAACTGGACGCTCTTTCACACTCCAGCAGCAGCTTTATGTTTAGGTGTGTTTCTCTTTTATTGCTGCCCCAGAGGCAAGAGAAATCATCCCATAAACACAAGGTCAGAAACTTAATACCCAGGTGAATCTCTGAACTTCTCTCAATCACTAAAAGCTTTAAGCCCACAATTTTTTTTTGAGAGTGATCCAAGGAGGTACCTGGTAGATTAGACTGTACTCAAATAATTTGGGAATAGAAGTGTGATTGTGCCTTCTGATTAAAGGCCCTGACTAAGCTGACCAACTAGAGGGAGTTTTTGGGTAAGTGGAATAAAAATACAATCACTGGAAACAGTAAGTGCACCCTTGCTGATTCCTTAGGATTTTAGACTGACATTGCTTCCTATAGGTAAGCTGCAGCCATTTATTGTTGATTAAATAGAGTTGATTAACTTATTTTGTTGCTTGTATAAGGACATTTGGCATTACACAGGTCTGCAGTCTTCAGGTGTGCAGTATATTAACGGTTAAGAAAGTGGGGCTGACTGTTAAAGTCTTTAACAGTCAGTTAAATATTGCTGTGTCACCGGTAGCTCCAAACAACCCCAAACAAACAAGATGCTATTATTTTTTATTTGTTAAATGTCAGAGGACTTTATGGGTGAGTAATTGATTTTAACCATGCTAGTAGGAACCAAAAGTGACTTCTGAATCTCTGAAATCTGTTGAAAACTCTCCAGTTTTGGATTCTGATTACGAGGACTCTCTTACTGAGCTGGGAAGAGTTTTTGCTTAGATTTTCACACCCTCTAGGTTGGGCTTCATCATCCTCATTGTTTGATAAGCCCGGCAATATGAGAAGAGGGAGTAGGCAGAAAGTAAGCGACTGTGTCGGACTGAGCGGAGGGAGAGGCAATGGGATCCAAGGAGTGAGGTGTTCAGCCCTGAACTAAATGCACAGTGATCATAGTGTTAGTCTACCCAATGATGCATTGAATTACCAAAACATTAGTTTATTGTCTATTTACCACTTGGAGCGTGTCTGCTTTGTATCAAAAATGGCTGTGTTTAAAATCTGTCCCCTAATTTGCTAGATGCACTACTGCAAATCATTTGTTCCTCTTCATCTAGAGAGCATTCACACCTGTATGACAATGCACATTGTTTCCCGAGGTATGACCATTGTTTTTCCATTCTCTGTGGCAGTATCCTCCTCTCCATCTGCCTTTCTTGTACTTTAGAAATATTCCTTTCAGAAACTTCTGCTTCTTTGCTAAATGCTAGATATCATTTGTGTAGATAAAAACTGATTAAACAATAATAATCAGGGAGAAAAACTGAGTAGGGATAAAAAAAACAAAAACAAACGTAGTATGAAAAACAAAAATTGGTACGACTAAGTATTAGTGTTTAACAGCTTGGCCTTATGGGAGCTGCTACTAGACTGCTGATAAATTTTTGTCATTCTACGTCACTCATCCAAGCGGTCCCGGTAAATGCTAGAAACATTTTTTCAGTGGTCCAAACTTAAGATCAGCACATATTTGCTTTCAACTGATGGTAGCTGCAAACCACTCTCAATTCATATTGAAGCAATGAAGGAATGAAAAAAAAACTTTAACTATGATCGGAAAAAAACAACTGATTAATCTGAGAAGGTTATCTGACCATTTGCAAACAATTTAACTCCAATATTCTTTAGAAAAAGACCATTTACAATTCCATAACATTCATTACTCTTAGTAAGTCCACATCCCTGATCAATTATAATGTTCTAAACAGTTCAGAATGTGTAGGGATCAAAGAAATGACACACTTCGAAGCCAAGTGTCACCATCTTAATGTTACTGATCATAAAAGAGCAGTTAAAAAAAGACAAATTTTTGGTTTGAAAGAAAGGCTCTCCTAGAAAATTGTTCTTTCTTAAAATACTGAGCATCTAATCAGAATCAGAAATAATTTAATAATCCCAGGGGGAAATTACTTTTGTTACACGCTCCAGTCACAGTTTATATATATATATATATATATATATATATATATATATATATATATATACACACACACACACACACACATATCAACTACACAATATAATAAAGGTAAAAAATAAGAATAAAAAGAGATAAAATATATACACAAGAATGGGCAAATATTTTAAACTCTGATTTATTACTGGTACAACAATCTCTACACAATGCATAAACATAATTTGTTTTTCTTTTCTCCTCCTTGACTGAATGACAAATATTATATTCAGTCACATGCTGTCTCAGTAAATAAAGCTCTCAGTAACTTTCTAATATATCTAAAAAACTACAACTAGGTTGACCTTCATTAGAAATGATCTCTTTTTTTTAACTTGAGAGTAAGGATGCGGATAATGTGCAATGTGTGTCATTAGGATGATGACTTGAATATAATTTTAAAATTGAAAATTTACATACAGTTTCCTGTAAACAAAGTCGAATCTGGTGCTTCACATTGAATGGACAACAAAATATTATCTAATTTGAAAATGATTTTAAATCTAAAGCAGTTTATTTTTTTAGAGAAAAGGGTCAAATAACTAATTAAATGTGTCTGTTTTTGTTTAACTAAAAGAGATAGCTAAAAAGTAGTTTCTTTATTGGTTTTGCCATTGAGTTGTTTTAAAATGTTATAATAATTTTAAACAAATCCTAGAAAAATTAAAGTAGTAAATGTCAATAACTATCTTTAAGTCATATAAAATGTCTTCATAGATAAAGCTGAAGTTTCTCTCGACTTTTGTCACTTCATCTTTTGGTCAGTCATATGACAGAGCAAAGGAAGAGGAAGGGTTTTTTTATAGAGTGACTATTTTTCACAAACTGCAGTTTGACTGAGCTAACTTGCAAAATCATGTCCAGTAGTTTTACATAGCTGAGTATGGTGTAAAGAAATCCCCTGTTGTTTGATCCTACAATATTAAAAGAATACAGTTGTTCTTGTCAAAATCTTTCTGGTAATCTGTTGAACTAACTGGACACTATTTTTCAGCCCTGATATATAGTTCTGAGCTTTAAGCTCGATACCTCCTGCTACAGTATCTACATTTGAATCTACATGTAGACATCATACAAGCCATCGTTACCAACCATCACTTGAAAAAAATAAAAAATACTTAAAATATGCTATATTGCTAAAATCTAACCTTGTTTAACTACCATTAACCCCTGTTGTTTCATTGTTTGCAAGATTAATGCTTATGGATGAAAATGAAATAAAAATTTGGAATAAAAATCATGGCTCTTAACATCTTTGCCTTATATAGAACCGATGCCAAGGATAATCAAGACAATATATGTAAAACCAAACTATATTTAAACCTCTAAGATAAATATAGTTTACTTTCAAGAGAAATTTAGATAGTTTACAGTATAAACAGTGTTACCACAGTTTTAGTTCAGCTGGTAAAAATCTGCAAATGCTGGAAAGTCAACTTTGAATGATTAACAATGACACTGCTACAGCTTTATGTACAATAATGGCAGCAGCTGGTCCAATAAGCTGTGCTTTTGTTCAGGATTTAGACACTGTTACCCAGTGCATACAGTATGTGCCATTTGCAGAATAGAGGTTAACATTGAGAAAAAAAGCATTTTAAAATAATTAGAAAGTTAAGACATGCAGCAACCAAAATAGACGTGTGCAGTAGGTGAATTAATTAAGTAAACAGCTGGTAAGTTCTCTCTTTGCACTTAAACTATAGTTTAGCTTTTTCACAAGTCTGTTGCTTCTCAGACTGATATTGTATTTTCAAGAGATGTTCATTTATTTGTATCTAATTAAAATGCATGTGTTCTTCACTGATGACCATAGACAGCAAAGCTAATGAAAAAAGAACAGCATAAAATCTGACCAAGAACTCATGAGGAAACAATAAAAATCCTCATGTCTTTTTGTGTGTCAAATGAAATAACCAGGCATACACATTTTCATTAAAGTAAATGTATAAATCCTGCCAAACTTAAACGACTGCAAATTGTAAATTTTAGTGCTGTTATCCTAATAAACTTAATAATCTATTCATTTTACCAGATGTTTGTCTCTCAGGGAATTTAAAAAATAGCCAATTACTCCTGGTAGTTGTATTAAGGTAAAAGTCAGTCAGGCAGATAATTACAGGTAATTATGGAAAAAAATCAATTGCCTCTTTACCAGGATCAAGAAAGCCATCGAATAATATTTAACCTCAGACATGATTTGAATTTGAATGTTGCTTTTAGATAATGTTTAGCTCACAACATGCTTGTTTTTTTTCAATACTTTAACTCTTCCAGATTTCTATGATCAAATCAGAAATTATGATATCAGGGGGAGCAATGGAGAGTTTCTGATTCTTCACATTGTTAGGTGCCAAAATACTTTAAGAGCAAATTGGCTACAAGTGAGAGCAAAGTAAGCATTTATGGAGTTGCTTTACAAAAGAAAAAAAAAACAATTGGCTGTAGGTTTGTTTAAATAACGTCTAAACTTCTCTCATTTCAGCAAATCCATTGTTTTTATATTTCATCTCTATTTTAATTTTTTTAAGGTAAAAATATATTTTTTATTCTTGATCAGTTCTGAATGATATTATAACGTCTACATTAAATGCCAGGGAAGAGAAAAGCTAAGCATTTATCTTTGATGCAGATGCATGTGTGTGTGTTTTTTAACTTTGAGAAACTGATTGTGTTCACTGCCAGATAATAAGTCCTGGGGAGACACAAGATGGACATTCCCAGCAGAAGCAGCTTGCAGTAATTAGAGGGGCTTGACTTTGAGACGACGATCTCTACACACTGCTAAACAACCTTGGGGATACACAAAAATGAGGAGTGATTGTAATTATATGGGGTAGGGGCGAACCGGCTGGGGATGACTAACTTCATCTGTTCGTTGTGACCTAAGGGAGAAAGTGAGAGGACAACAGAAGGAACTGGCTTAGACTTTATGAACTTCATCAGTTTAGTGTTTTGTGTTGGGAGAAAGTAGAAGATGCTCGATGGAGTACAGAAAACTGCTTGCGCAATGACTGGTTGGCCCCTAGTATATCATCCTTAACTCATACTCATGGGGCAACCCCCGAAAGGCCACAATGAGATTCTCCAGAACCATAAAACCAACCAGATCCTTACTGTACACTATTGCTTCCACCTTCCAACACAGTCCACTGGGTCAGCAGCTGCCCCGGGTGAAGCACTGCCTCCCCATCCAGTGGTGCTGGATGGTAAGCCACAATTGCCTAAAGGCCTACTAGTAGTCTTTCTCCATGGTCTCTCCAGACTCCTGGATTTTTGCTTATGCACACTGGAAAGCCAGTATGCTTTACCACACGGTACCTTCTTTCTGCCTCAGGAGTCCAAAAAGCCAGCCAGGCTTGGTAGGACTCTTTCAGCTTGACAGCATTCTTTAATGCTGATGCCCACCATGAATGGCATAACGATATAACAATATGTCATTATGCCCACCATGAATGGCATAACGATATAACTATAGACCCGTAAGCAATATTAACTGGGTGGGCCCCATATGAAGTACAACATGTGATAAAGGTTCACATATTGTACTTTAAAAATCATCCCTCGCCTCCGTAGACAACCTCCCCAAAACGTACCCCATACATACAGTACACACTTCATCATTCTTCACCTTCACTAGACATGGATATACTTTAGTATATTAGCACAACAAACCATCGGGCTACCTTGAGCTTCACAGCCCCCCTCCTCATCCACACTCTCCCCATTCATCTCCTGGTCGCAATCTTTACTCACTGTAGCAGCAACGTCCACCTCTCCCTCTTCAGTTCTTTGAAAGAACGTGTTTATTTTGGGAAGGTTTTTCCATTCTCTTCTTTCATTTTTCTTTTCTGGAATCCGCTTAACTACCTCTTTTTGGTATCCATTGTCGCTAAAATATTGTACCTAACGGTTATGGCTTTAATCTACGCTCTGGGTTACCCATAATTCCAAGCCGTAGAGTAAATAATAAAATACTCAAATACATGGTTCTTTTAAGATCGTTTTTTCTGCGGTTTGAAACACATGAGTGTATTTTTTACTAACTGTCTAATGAACTATACACAGTTATTTACATAGTAATTAAAAGTACCACTATCTGCTTTGCTATTAGTGGTGTGTTTAAATGGCTCACAATCATGTTGAAATCTGGCATGTGTTGCGGTATGAATACGGTCTGGTGCGGTCAGTCACTTCAGTATCAGGGGGGTTTAAGAGGAATGTTTCACACCATTACATCTGCAAAGAGAGGTCCTAGTCTACAATTGCATAGGGGGCCCACCAAATGTCAGTGACGGAGCCCCTAAGAGGTTGTGGGCCAGTAAGCAACTGCTGTCTCTGCTTACCGATATTTACAACATTGCCCACCACCTGGTTGGGGGTTGCCATTGTGACAGGTATCACAGACCTTACAGCCATAACCGGGGGTCAGCCACATTCATAAAAGAAGCATTAAAAATGGTCCGTGTCCCCAGCCTAAGAGAAGCTTTCCTGGAGATGGGAGATGAATATCTCCATCACTGTCCCTGCAGATCTTCACTATTCACTTTGGATTGCCAACTCTGTCTGGCTTCCTCCTCTTCCAGCATATCCAGCTCACCACAAGGGGGTGATTAGATTTGCCTAGACAGATTTGCCTCTTATTTCACCCCAGTGTCCAAGACATGCAGTCTGTGGGGAGATATTTTTAATGCAGGCATTGAAGGGCGAAGCAGGGAGTTGCGATATGTATATGTGACGCCGATTGGCTGTAGGGAACTGGGATAGAAGCATAATAAGACTGTTTGGCTAAGGAGCTGCATTGTGGGCGGATGTTCAGCATGCCTCGAACATAGACTGAGAGGAGAGATGATGATGATGCAGATACCCTGATCTAAGCACTTGCTTAGGTCAAATACTAAAAGCATCTGCAGTCTGGTTATTATGTGCAAGAACAAAGACTTTATATATGTTGTTCTATAAAGATGTTCCTCCTCCTCTCAGCGCTGACTGGTAGCTGAATGCCAACATTTTTGTCTTTACTTTGTGTTATTTACTTTTTTCTGAAAGAGTGCAACCTCAGTTTTGAAAATGATATCTTATTTTTTGATAAACTGCTTGAAAAGTAAAATTTTCAGTATGTAGTTTATAGCCAGTTCAAGGCTTTCAATGTGCAGAAATATAAAGTTGTAAAACATATAATTTGCTTACTTAATCTTTCATTATAAACAAAATCAGAACCACATATACAATTATATTGCAACAAAAAAAGCAAAAATATAGCTTGTGTGTCAGTAAACTTTAGTTACATTTTTTTCTCAATATTTTGTTCATAGCTTTAACATTTAACTTCATAATTGAAGCTTTCAGAATGTGACAGGCACATAGCTCCTGAATTTTGAATAGTTGACTGTATCTATGTACTCCCTGGATGGACAGGTATATGGGTGGATGGTTGGATAATGGATGTTAAGATAGTAAATGAAACACTGATGGATAAAAGTCTTTCCCTTTCATAGCCTTTACTTTACCCAGGACTTCCATTTCTTATTTCACAGTCTGTCCTTGGTGCATTCATTCCAATGTCTTGGTTCATTGTCATGTTGACTGGGTCATTTTTTAAACCAGTTGCCATTATTTATCTAAAGCATCCTTTACCATTTATGACATATTCATGTTATGTTGAGGTTCTGATGAGTAAAGGAGTCAAACACACTACACCTCTATTTGGTCTTTTTTTCTTTTCCTAGGTTCTCTAGTCCGATGTCCGCCTAATTCAGGTTGATGCTATTCTGTCCAAAGATGACTCCAGAAGTTGTTCTTTGTTTAGATTCTTTCTGGAAAACTTTAGTCTCCCCTTCTTGTTTTTTCTATCTTTTTTTAAAACTTGTTTTGAGCCTCAATAAGTCGTCCAGTGCCTAATCTTGGATGCTTGTGCACATTAAGTGTGGACAGATGCATCTGAGGCTCTTTGCCGGTCTTTTGTGCAGAATGACAGGTGGAAGGGAAAGAGTGGCTTTTCTTTATTTACTGTGATGAATGAAAAAAGAATTGTCTTAGGATGTTTTTAGATGAGAAAGTAAAGCTTAAAATATGATTTGTGCACTGAGAATTATGATCCTACTTTAAAGTTGCAGCTCTCCTGCAGCAGACCACTGCATACTGGTGGGGGAGCCTTCAGTTAAAATACACTGAAAGCTCTCTCAAGCCGGCCAGGAGCTTAGGGATTTCACACTGTCATTTGTAGTGGCTTGAAGTGAAAACAAGTTCATATAAGTTATATATATATATATATATATATATATATATATATATATATATATATATATATATATATATATATATATATATATATATATATATATATATATATATATATATATATATATATATATATATATATATATACATATAAATATAAATGTATGAAAATGTTACTGTGGTTTTATGTAAACCTAGTGAATATCTGTTTTTATTCTTCAGTTTCAATTCAGTTTATTTCTATTGCGCCAATTCAAAACACATGTCATCTCAAGGCTCTTTACAGTTCACCAGATCATACAGTCAAATTGATTCAAAGTTTTCTATCTAAGGAAAACCAGTTGATTGCATCGACTCATTGACTCGAATGCAATCCCTCACACTAAGCATGCTTGTAGCGACAGTGGAGAGGAAAAACTCCCTTTTAACAGGAAGAAACCTCCAGCAGAACCAGGCTCAGTGAGGATTCTTGATGGTTTTATGCTGACTTCTCTGTAGGAACAGATATTACAGATTGGCATCAGTGTCTTTCTCCCTGCTAGCTCCCACATCAGTTTATCTTCAAAAGTTCAGATTTTCCAATTAGAGCATCTAACGCTTACAACCCTTTTGAGGAACTTCAATTCTTAAAAGCCTCATGCTTAAAACACTAAGATATGCCTCACCAGATATTCGAAATGGCCCACAAGACCTTTCGACACTTGTTGAGGAGCATCCACCATGTAAACCAGCTACACATGATGCTCAAAATGTGTTTGGTCTGTAAAAGCTATTAGACAGAAAATGTTTTTCTCCTTGCTCACTTTTGAAAGTTTTACTGCACAGTCTATTTGTCAATGTAGTTTTATACTAACAGTATGCAGGACCTGCTGGAAGTCTCATGATGCCATTTTTGTCTTATCATTTCCAGATGCTTTGCCAAACCTGTGTGTAATTATTCCCTACCAGGAGTTAATCTTTTTAATTACAATTTACCAACATTGTTCTCGAATAAAGTTTTTTGTTATTAATATGGAATTCATCATGTTATTTTTTAGCATATCCCCATCGGTCCGTTAAATCAAACTGGGCAGATATTAACAACCAGTGTTTGCCATGTAGCCTCTGTTTTGCTCAGGAGAATGTAAACACACAATTTGTTTGGTAATATGGTTATGTCGCAGCTCAGGACTGTGGCTGTTTAATTGAAACAGAGAAGCAATGTTTTGTATGATGCCCAAAGTGTGGAGAAATACATCTGTAGATATCAGTTATCAGCCGTAATAATTTTATATAGGTGTATCTCTAAATATCAATATGGCAAAATATGTTAAAAAGGTGCATTTTCATATTGTAATATCCATTTTTTGAAGATTTTGTAAACATTTTATAAAGGCTTTGATGAATATTGCAGCATAATATTAATCCGGATAACTAATTTCTAAGACCTAAACTTGGATCCGATTTTGTATTTAACGTAGCCTTAAACATAATTTAACTTAAAATAGAAATTAAATCCAAAACTTGAGACTTTTTGTTGATTGGTTGATGTTCTACTTAAACCTTTGAAGTTACAGAAACTGCTAAAGGGGATTTAAAAAGTGTTGCATGATTCCATATTTGCATAGCTTTGCATGATATATTATTACCCTTTGCCATGTTTTTTCACTCTAAAACAGGCAATAAAATGTTATATAAAATTATATTTGCCCTGGAACTGGTTTTCACATATGCTCTCAATCTAGTTTAAGAAAAATATATCATTTTTGCATTTAGGGGTGTTGATGTGAAAATAAAAGGAAAATGTTTATAGGTTATACAAGGTTACCAGAAGTTGCCTTATTTTTTTGTTTCTGCTTAAGCAAGGCAAACTAAATGATTGCAGAGGAGGATTTAAATAGGGTGGAAAAAGTTATATTTTAAATGCACAGTGAAGAGAAAGTATTTTCTAAGTTAAGGGACGAGGCAAAACCATGAGGTAAAAAAATGAGCAGAGAGGATGAGTGGGCTTTTATCAAGAGAAGAGCACATCTGCTTTTGGAAGATGGGATAGTTAGATAGTTTTACAGCAATTGCTGAAAACTAAAAATAATGAAAAAACTCTTTTTTTTAGATATAAAAACAAAAAATGAAAAGGATTAGACCAGTCAAGAACAATTGGAGTAAAGTGGTGGCTGGAATCTAGCAGTTGCTCACATTCAGTTTCCTCCTCCGCTGGAGAAAGCTGTGAAAATGCCAGCATCTCTGTGACTTGAATTCCAGCTTCATTATCACTTTTCATCTGTCATTTTATATTCTCTTTCTCCGTTGCTTTAACTGTCTTTGTCGCTCTCCCCTATTAGTGCCATAGATGCACAGCTTGCAGATGGGAGCCTGTTGGCACAAAGTCAGAACACACGCACAGGTCCATGTTTTATTAATGCGTGCTGCAGAGAATCCTCCTCATCATAAACAGTTAGTCGTCTTGAAAACTTGCTGTTCGTTCTTTGCGTTTCTGAACTGAATATGGCTTTAGGCATTTGAAGCCCTTCTGCTCGTTCTTCTTCTGAGCAAAAGCCCATCCTCAACATGTTTCCCCATTTTTTTGTCCAACTGTATAACTCTTTTACCAGAAGGATATGTTATAGTTTATGTACTCTTTTTCCCAAATGTCTTCAACTCCCAGCTGCCTGTTGGCTTTCAAAAGATTGATTTCCCACCTTCTGCAGTTCCTTTAGGTGTTCAGTTGTTCAAGTCCACTTTTTATTTCCTTATTCTTGTGAAAATTTCTGATCAGTCTTTTTTTAAATAGTTTAGATCTTCTTCTTGTTATTGTTGTGTGCAGCCTGGTCCAAATAACTGTAATCTGGTCGTTCTTAGAACTGGATAAGTACAGAAAAAAAGCTTATCCTGGTTAATACACTACCTTTCTGTCCCTCATAGTCCTTTCTTCATTTTCTATTCCTTTTCCTTAATTTCTTATGTCTAACCTCTGTTCCATTTTTTTATTTTTTGCCTCTTGTATTGGTCCTCTCCCAGCCTTCTTTCTTACCTTCCTATCTTCTGCATTTCCTTGCTATTTCTCCTTCTATCTTTCCATTCTTTTTTCTACATTTCCTATAAAGTGTTCTTTCTTCCTGGCATCTTTTCTGTCTAATTCTTCCTTCCTTACGTCTATAATCTTTTATTCTTATTCTAAGTGCACTTCGACTAATTTTCAGCATAAGGCTGATAGGATGACAAGAAAACTGAAATAGATCTTACCATAATCTAAATAGAAACCTTCTTCCTAGGGGATCAGTTAGACTGAGCCATTGCATTTAAGTCATAGTAGTAAACCTGCTATATAACCTCAAAAAAAATCAACCAAGGAATGATTTAAAAAGAAGAAATTATTGAAGACATCCTATATATTGAATCTGACAGGACATAATGAGCTAATGGGTTTCTTTTGTGTTTTATTTTAACGCCATTGCTTAGTTTAGTAAGATAATATTATTTGCCCTTTTGAATTCTTTAAATGGAAAAACTAAAGCGAACCACTCCACTCTAAATGGGCGCTTCACATTTAGTTTAGCATGCTATATTAGACTGAGTGAAATTCAGTTTAAGTCATAGTTAGGGTTATACAGAAGCTTTTATATACTGACTGTAAACTATATGCTGTTCCAAAAATGTCAAGTGACATAAAATGATCAACAAAAGATAATTAAATATTCACAAAACAGTAACTGTAAAAGATCTTTAGTTGTATGATACTCAAGTTGAAAAGACCCCAAGGAGCTTTACACTACAGTCAATCATTAACCCATTTACGCACGCATTCACAGAGTGATAGTAAAAATCTGCATTATAGCCACTGGATGGCACTGGGATTCGAACTAGCAAGGACAAACTTCTGCTTCCTATGACATCTTTTGCCCTATATCTTGAAAGGTTTACAAGATTTATATTCTGTTCTAATTACCTAGAGGGGAATGATTGATTCAGTGCAGAAGCTTTAAAGCTATGCCACCGGCAAACAGGGATCAGAATCTTGCTTAAACCTAGTGTTGCAGTAAAGCTTTTTCGGCTACTGTGCCTTGATGCTGCTCAGAGATAAACTAAGGAATTAACATAAACTGAACCCAGGACAACGTTAATTTGCACTTTGGAATTCACATTTTAGTCATTTAACTGCAGAGGTTTGAGTTCAAGCTTACTCTATTAAATCACCTCAAAGAGATTTGATTATCTCACTTGAACCAATGCTACATGTAGTTACAAACACATTCACCTAATCTTCCCTTTCACTTTTCCTTTAACACAGCTGCACTGCAGTCATCTAGGAAAAATAAAACTTAATAAAAATAATTTTGTTTACTCATACAGCTAAAAATGCAGTTTAGGTGCATGCTGTGACTTACTTATTGTATTAGCAGGCGATTTGTAACAAGGTAGGATTTTTAATGTGACTTGTTGTCTAATAAATCCCCTGTTTTTTGAGTTAATAAAGTCTTTTGTGCATTGCAGCAAATTCCTTTGCATAATATTTATCCATCTGAGATGAGGTGGAGGTGTGTTGCCAGGGCGACAGGTGAATCATTACTCTTCAAGGTTATGCCAACTTAAGTGGTTTATTGTAAAAATGAACTTGGATTTTCAACAAAACACAGACAATGAGATGATTCTTCTGGGCCCTTTTCTTATTTCATAACTTACCAAAAACAGTATATAAATGTCCATGTAAAGGAACAACAAATTCACTGAATACATTTTAGTTTTCAGTTAAACAAAATTGCTACTGCCATAAACAGGATCAACAAAATGATTCTTACTCCGATACGGTATGTAGCAAAAGTATCCAAATATTCTGTTTATTCATTTTTTTAAATTGAAAACTATGGAAATATGTGAATCCTTTTTTTAGTTTCATAACAATACAGAAAACAATATAGAAAAACCGAGACCAGTTCCATTGTAAATTTAACATTTCCCTAGTCAAATAAATATGTAAAAAAAAAAAAAACTTATAATGAACGTATGATTACGTTTTTTAAATTTCATTTGGGCTTTGAGGAAACTATATTTTTCAGGAGCACATGGGACAAGCAAAAGAATACAAGAGAATCAATGCTGCCACTCCTGTAAAGAACATTTATTCGCAACTTAGAAGGTTGTCCACATGTTTATCATACAGAATGTCAATTATAGCAGTAACCTGTATAGTAACAGCTAGTAAATAAGTATCCTAATAAATGTAATATTGTCACGATGGCTGACTTCAACTGTTTATAAACACGAAAAATAGAGTGTTATTTTCTGCAATATAACATTACTTAGTAGTTCATCAAATATGAGTCATTTTTAACACTGAACCATAAAAGAAGAATGGCTCAGAAATGCTCTGTAGGTTCAGAACGGTGCTGCAGCTGCCTTGCAAAAAGGAAAAAGGTATTAAGTTTTGGATTTCTGAATCAGGAATAACTTTCCTGTTTCCTAGCGACCTCATCATTCTTGTTTATGTCTTTATTAGATCTAGTTTTGACTACTTCAGCTCCTTATATTTTGAACTCGGGAAATCATCTCTTTATCACCTGCAGTTATTTCACAAAGCAACTGATCATCTTTTAACAGGTTCTAAAAGGTGTTCTTATTTTACCTACTGTACAAGCTTTTACAATATTTATGGGAATCTATCATTTATGCAATTTCCCTAACTTTATACCCCTGAAAAAGCACTGAGATCATCTCGACAGATGCTCTAATTGCAGCAAATGGCCAAATCAATGTGCAGAGAATATCAGGCTTTTGTTGTGGTGGGTCCCAGACTCTGGAACAGGCTACCCCATGACATTTTAATGGAACTGCCTCTAAAGTCCTTATTTTGTTTTACACTGGCTTTTATTTCGAGTTAAGTTTGAGTTCTATTGGATATGGTGAAATACAACTTTCTTTTAATTTTGCCTTCAGAATATGTAGTTTGACATTTTTATAACCTTAACCCGCTATAAGAAATGTCAAGCTTTGTACATATTCTAGTTCACTCACTCACTAAAAACGGAGTACGACACAAATACAAACCTAACCTTCAAACACTTCACATCACCCTGAAATTACTGTGATGAAAGCACTGTGCTTCACAAAGTCCTTTAGCTGGGAACTTTATAGAGAAAACCAATCTGACAGTGGCTCTAAACATAAAAGGTTAGCTGCAGTGTAAAGTTGTAAAATGTTGATCAAGCTACATTTACTTTTTTCAAAAAGCCAGAGTCGGATTCCACCTTTGGGATTTTTTTATTTTCAAACAAATTTGGAAAACCACCAAGTACCTTGTCAACATCATACGTATGCATTACTATGCTTAGTATTTCAATAGAACACTGAAGTTTTTCATTGTATTGCCAAATAGGAGTTAAGTTCTTGGTGTCTAAATAACTTCTCTAAGCTCCATCAAAACCATCTTTGACTTTAAAATCATTTAACCCATGCAGAAAGTGTAGAAAATACTTCCAAATCTAAGAACATTGCATAACTGTTGAGTGAAAAGAATCAGTGTATTTCTGTAGCTATATGGATAAATCCAGTGGATACAGCACGCACAAATGTAAATCCCTGTATTGTCCCGCACTAGGGAAATTTGTTCTCTGCTTTTTGAACCATCCCCTTGGGCAGCAGTGGGCTGCCATTGTGTGTCGGGTGTGAAGGGTTTTGCTCAGGAACCCAGAGTGGAGGCTGTGGGGATCAAACCGGTTACTTGGAACCTTCTCAGAGCCCAATAGCACTGCTCTGACCCACTAGGCCAACACTCCCCTTGACTGCGCTATAATGCATTTGACTGGGTAACTCTATGCTACGGTTTTTCCCTCTAAGGGAAAACCTCCCTTCTATGAACCAGGACACTGAGAAGTGATCCAGATTTCAATCAGTATATGGCAATGGAAGCTTTGAAAGCTTAGTGACAGTCTGTTATTTTTAGCCCCTGAACAGAAACATCATCACAGCTCACTTTAAGGGAAACATGTAAAGTGTGTGTGCAGTCCTCTAAAGCAGGTGTTAATGTGTGCTGCTCTTTTATGTTATTACAATATGCTAAATAAATATATGGACACATTGGACATAGCGATTGTTGCAAACATTTTACAGTATTTCCCTCTTTGTCAGTCATTGACATACATCTCAGTTAAATATTTAGTTAGCGTCTGAAACATACAGACCAGTCACACCACCATTATTGCAATTAAACCCACCCTCATTAGAACATCACTCAGTGCAATACCTCAATGAGCACACAAAGTTTTTTTTTGGTAACAAAATAACAATCAACTCAAAGGCTGGTTTCTGTTTGTATAGCTTTAAGGGGGTGAAGGAAAACATTATGTTCATGGCCATGTTTTTTAATTTAGAGTTTGACATCATGTTTGTCATTACACTGTCACAAGTACAGAGCAAAGAAATGAACTCTGCATTTAACCAATTCCCCTGGGGAGCAGTTGGCTGTCATTGTGTGGCCCCCAGGGAGCAGTGTGGGGTTAAGGGTCTTGCTCAAGGACCCAGAGTGGCAGCCGTGGGAGTCGGGTTTGAACTCAGTACCTATGGATTCCATAGGTTCTAGTCACACTTTGTTTTGCACTATTATTAAATATATACACAAAGCTTAAAACAAAAAATATATATTTTATCAGGAGTACAATTATCTCACACTGAAAGAAATTGATTATAATGTTTAAGAATGTTTAACTGGTGGTCCATGACTTTCAGTTTCAGTCATTGTCAATATGAGGTAAGACACGCATTTCCCTACCTGCTGTTTAAAATTTGTCATAAAAAAAGACAATATACTTTTGAAATCATAAAGATTTGTTGTTTAATTTTATGTCATTATATTACTTAGGAAATAGCTTCTCACCTTTTTTTTTCAATTTTTCTGCTGTAGAGGCCTTAACTAAAAATTTAACAACTGGATAAAAACAAATTAAGACAAATATTCATCTTGCTACCTTTTGAAGGAAGGGTATTGAAATAAAATATCTAAACGTTTTAGTTTCAGTTGGAGAACTCCAGCAAATTTATCAGTGCAAGTTATTATGAATCAACTTATTAGAGAAATAGTGTTGACATTAGTAGCAGTTTTAGTTTTTCATTGGAAAAGTAATTTCTTTTCACATTTTCGTAACTCTGTGGCCTCCAATGCAATCTAATGCAGTGTGTCACAACAACTAAATCAATAAAAACAACTATTTATATGCACACTCTCTCTGCGGGAAGACATTTTTACTGCAGTGATGAGCAAAGAACTTTGATGTCGATTGGCTAAAGGGAGCTGAGCTAGAGGCGCAGATGACACTATGATGGCTTAAATGCACACTGAGAGGAGAGAGGATGGCGCAGAGCCAATGATTCAGTAAAGTCAATGCTAAATATTTCTGTTTTCCTATTTATAAGCGGGAACAAATGTTGTATATTTGTCAGATAGAAGTAGCTTTAATCTAAAGAAACTTCTCACATCAAACAAAAACTTTCAACTGCAGCCTTTCTCCGTCTTATACTGATTTCACTTGCATGGCTTAGGTTTTTGTTTTTATTTTGCATACAAATACTAAAATTATACATTCCTTTTTTCCTTCTTTGTGTAATTCTATTTGAAGGTATATTTCATTTTTGTTAAATTGCCTAAAATTCATTCCTTCTTGGCTTTACACCGATTTCATAGAAGTTAAATGATATCAACATGCTAAAGTATAACTCTAAAAATTGTTTATTTTTATTACAAACAAAAAAACTAATTCACATATTTGTATTGTAACTCACTACATTAGTATTTAGTATTTTCAGATATGTAGTCCTTTGAATGGATTGTTTATTTATTAAACATTTATATTCCATAATTGCACTTCAAATTGTATTAAAAGTTATAACAGAAAACGAAAATTCTTCATTTATATCATAAAATGTAACTCAATTACTATTTTTGAGTAGTAATAGTAATAACTACTTACAATTTAAAGGAACATTCCCAACATTGCTAATGATAAGGCGAAAGGATTTTTTGAATTTTAAATATTTTCAGTGACAAAATGTTTCTAAGTACAAGTTTTCGAGACAAACTACCATGAGAATAGTTATCAGTTATTCCAATATCTTGATAATTGGCCTGATTGAAAAATCCGATTTCACGTCAGGCTGTTTTATTTCACTGGTATCTGCTTTGGTGTGTCGGTGTTTAATAAGAGCTAGTATCTTTAGTCTTTTGTACTCGAAGGCGACAATAAAACAAGAGTTTTGCTAGTTTTTTACTAAGGACTCAACAATCCCAGAGACTTGTTTTTGTCATACTGCAGGGAATCTTTGCTATGTTTAAAAAGGTACATCGGTCAAAGCAAATGTATTTAGTTTTACCAGATTATTGTATATTTTCCACAAATTCATAATGTAGACCTCAGGTACTACTTTGATGTCCTTAATCACTACACTGCAAAAGCAAAAATACTTTAATAAGTAAGGATAATTACTCTTAAAGTAACATAATTAAATAATATGCACTTGAAATAAAACAATGCTTTTTCTTATTTTAAATGTGAATTTCTCAACTACTCAATTAAATTACAAACACTTATTTTAAGAAACATTGAATTATTGAGATTTTTGCGTTTTTTGCATTGCAGGAAACATCTTTTGTGCATTTTGGCTTTGATTTCTTAGAGTTTGTAGTTCCTCTCCAGTAAAGTCTCGCCACTCTGCTGTATATTTTCCAGAAGGAAGTGTACATGAAGATTAGCAAGGGTCACAGACTCTACCTGTTTGGAGAAGTATTTTAGAATGAAGGTACTTTAGGTATTTTCGACTCTACAAGTTAAAATAATTCTGCTTGCAAAGCTGAACTCTCGAAAATTGTATTTCTTTTTTCCATAGAAGTGCGTTGTCCTTGAGCAGAAAGGTGCTTTATTTTGCTGCATTCTGCCAGAAGATTAGGAGGAACCCCATGTTTTTTGGAATGTCAAGCTGAACAGATAAACTTGACAGAAAAATCAATCACTCCACCACCCATGCCCTTGCATCTCTCCAATCAAAACATTAGAAAAAGAGTGTCAGTTAGGGGCTTCCACTTGTTATCTTTCTCAGAATGTCACCCTTTTTAGTGTCTCATACATTCCTAGGGAATTCAAGTGATTAAAAAAAAAGGTTCTGTCTTTATCTTATTCAACAATTTAGACAAGCAAGCTTTTTGAAGAACATAGTTCAGTGATGAGACAGTTAAGTGTTTCATGTAAATTGAATAACGGGGAAAAACACAAAAAGTACATTTGAATGGCATGATAAACGGGTTGTGCTCTACTTCATTACTTTTAGTCGAATCGTAGTCAGCAGCATTCTGGATCAACTGCAGCTGCTGGATCAACTTTAAATGCAGACCAGTGGAGACACCATTGCCATAATTTTTGGGGTCACCAGGTTTGGTCCTCCCAGGCTGGGGGAGCCCTGAGTCAACATTATTTATACAATTTTCAAGACATACATGTGTAGGGAATCAGGGTGTGCATAATCGGGGTACTGGAGATGGGTCATCCATTCTGGCTTTGCTCCTGATGCTCATCCCCACCTGTGGTTATTGGAATAATAAGGCTTTCTAAGTAAGTTTTGTAAATCCTTTTTACAGGAGCATGCCAATGCATGCATACCACCGGAATTTGGTTCCAGGCGCTCAAAGATGCACACTAATACTGAATGCTAAACTGCAGCAACAGATGTATACCGCCATGGATAATATTGTGTAATCACCATAGGTTTTGCCTTACACATACACAAGGATTTTTAAGGGATACCTGATGCTCTTGAGGCATTTTTTGTGATGTGTTTGTGTGTTTTCTTCCTTTTGCTGTGTGTTGTCTGTTTTCTGTTCCTCTCATCTCATACAGGTGTGGAAGCAGACTTCTAGGACTAACTGTATGTCTTCTGTGATGTCTATTTTTTGCTGTTTAGTTTTATTTTCTCACTCTTCAGGCACCCATTCCAGTCTATCTATTTATCTCTGCCCTTAGTTCTTATCCCTTCTTTCTTTCTTACCTCACTTTCTGTAGCCGTGTCCGTTGTCAATGATTTTACCCCCTAAATAACTTTCAATAAAGTTTCATGTACAAGTACCAAGCAGAACCTTATTTTCAATGTTGTGCCAGCTCATAATTACAAAGAACAAGCTCATAGTTCAGTTCACACAGATTTAAATGAACTAAGTTCGCACTGTGGCACGGTGTGTAGCACTGTTGCCTTGCAGCTAGAAGGTTCTAGGTTCGATTCCTGGTCCAGGTCTTTCTGCATGGAGTTTGCATGTTCTACCTGAGCATGCATGGGTTCTCTCTGGGTAATCTGGCTTCCTCCGACAGTCCAAATAAAAGACTGTTAGGTTAATTGGTTTCTCTAAATTCTCCTTTGGTGTAAATGTGTGTGTGCTTGGTTGTGTGTCTTTGTGTGTCCCTCAGATGCTTTGTATCATTTAAGTCCTGGTGGGTACAGTTTTGAAAAAAAATAATTTTTTTTTCTGTCCCAGACTTTCTTTGTTAGTTCATAAAACTCTACCAAGCGCTCTGCAAAACTGGCATCAGAAATATCAGTAGATGAGTGAATTGCGCAGACTAGTACTAGCAGTAGACAAGCTGGTTTGTCATGCTGTTTGCTGTAATAGTGCCGTAAAACCTGACGTTATCCTACGAAAAGTGTTATCAACTGAACGCGAACGTGAGTGTGTATGCCGTTTAGAATGTAAACCTCGTTCATGTTCATTTCTTCAAAACTTTCTTCTTCTTTTCTTCTTCTTCATTCATTGAATGCGTTCATGCACAACACTGCTTAGGGCAACAGTCAAAATGGTCTGCTTGTGAAAGCAAAGCTGTTGCGCTAGTATCTAGCTCTGGGACATAGATTCCCAGAGATATACCCAGAAAGGAAAAAGAAATATTATTGGAGTATCTGACAGCGATCTGCTGAAATGAAACCTTCATTTGGGGACAGAGAACTTAGAAAAAAAAATGAGTTTGCAGGTTACTAAAAAGTAGTCATATTGGAGAGGGTTTCTAAGGAAATGCTATTTTTTCTCCACAATCAATGCCTTACATTATATCAGCACAAGGTCCGAAGTATAAAGATGTGTTGGACTACGCATATTTTGAATAAAACCAATCGAGACAAAGATGGCATTAAAGGCTGCATTTAAGGTACCACCTTCAATGTCGGCAGAAATATAAAAATCGCCCACTACTGTATAATAAAGCTCAAGTATTTAACAATAAATCTGATAGTAGAGAGTAAGGACCTGGTGGATGATAAAAAATTACAAACTGAAATTGTTTTGTTGCTTTACAATTTAGATACAGGAACTAAGGGTTAAATGTTCCAAATATTTGGCACTATTAACTGGTTTTGGACTAATCAATAAATCAGACTGATAGATTTATTTCCTTCTCCTAGTTCTCCTCCTGTTAGCCAGGGAATATGGAGCTTAGGCTACAATTAAAAATTTGAATGGTAGGGTTAAGATTTGGCATAACTTTAAAAGCATGGATCCATCTGGCTTGGATTAATGGTCCACAGTGTACTGTTATTTAATGGTGACTTCTAGTAGATAATGTAGTAGGTTTTACATACTAATTGATTATATGAGTGTGGCTGTACTGTACGTGCACAGTAATCTAGGGACCTCTGAGATAATCTAACACATTGCAGGATCTTTAGGATGCTGTTGAACAGTAAAATAGAAAAAAATCATGTAAACCACAGCATTCTTTCATAAACATTCTTTTTTTTGCTGAATTTCTTTTACAGATGATATATCTGATAAATTAGCACTCCCTTACAATACTACTATCTGCACACAATAAATATAAATAAATAATGTAGGAGATGGCTGTTTTTTTCTGGAATAAGTTTTCAGAGGGACTATAGTTTAACTTAAAAGATGCTGCAATTCATCTTCAGTGTCATGTATTGTTCATGCTAAGGCAGCGCCCAAGGAATAAAAACATTGATCCTTAATCAGAAGTTTAAAAAAATGTCTAAGGCAGGAAATTAAAGAAGGAGGGATAAGAGACTGCAGTTAGGCATTACCTCTTTCAGCGACGGCACTTATTTATAATGTATGGCATCCTCCAAAGCTTGAAACGTCTGCTTTTGTCTCACTATCGATTACGCCCTCTCAATAAGTTTCATTATCTTTCCAGCTTATTAGCATATCTTTCATAATTTCTTCTGAAATGGAGAGCCCTTCCCATGTTTATTATTTTCTTCATTTACGTCCACTTTGCCTTCTGCCTTGTAATTGTGTTTTTTCTCTCACCACCTTTTTTTCAGCTCATATCTCATGTCTTTTTTCCTGCATTATCCCTTTTTGAATAGATTTATTTCCTTTCATTTTGGCTTTGTTTCCATTTTCTGTGACACTATTTCAGTCTTTCAGTTCGATCACGTTCTTGTTTCACACTTTTTACATTTAAACTGAACATGAGTTATACATGACTTCCTGTTGATAAGTAAAATTTCCATAATGGTATATTTTCTACTCAGGAATCTAATTTATTTTATTCTTTTCACCATCCAATAAAATGTGATTGTACGCCACTCTAAAGAGAGAAAAGCGGTGAGCAGGACAGAAAGAGGATTATAAAGGTTTGTGTTAAGATTTATTGGAGGTGAGAAAACCAAATCTGAAAGGAAATCTAAACTTACCGATGCGTGCACACATCCAATCTGCAGAACACATACAGGTACAACACATCTCAGGGCGAGAACTAGAAGTTATTATGCCTTTGCTGTCATAGCTCATAAACATGCTGTCTGAGGAAATATAACTTCAAGAAATCTGTATAGACAACTCTTGGGTTAGCTGCACAGTTTGCGCATCCTGTGGAGGTGCTGTAAGCTATTTTGTTCAATAAAACATTATCATGGGTAAGCAAGTACCAGTATTTCAAAAGAAATTCACAAGCTGTTTCAGCAAAGAAATGTAAATACTAAAGTTATTATTAACCCTTTAATGCAAAGTGGTCTCTAAAATGTAATCTTCATATATATGCATGTTGATGTTAAAAGTTTAATGTACTTTAATGGACTTAAGTGAGGCACTTAAAGGTATGTGGAGGGCTTTTGCTAATTTTTGAAAAGACCCGTCCTCTCCACTTTAAAAGCAATGCACATGCACAACCCTGTACCTGCTCCAGAGAGGGAACGCCTATTAAATGCGTGCAAGAGCATGCACAAGCCTATTTCTCCTTGTGCACGCTCTGTTTAAAAGTTGCTGTTCTAATAGCTAATGCAAGCTTACTATGTCCCAACATCTGCCCTAACCCCTAAAACCCTCAAACACTGTATAGAGGGGGGGACTATATAGTGGACTCAATAGTGAACTCAGTTAACTGATCATTTGGACATATGATCACTACCTTTAGCTTCCCGTTGGTCACATAACTCCTCCTCCACTGCACGGTGCTGGCGCCATATTTGTTGTTAGTCGTGGGCCGCTGTGACAGCAAATCCCATAAATCTTTGTGAGTACTTTGCGCAAAGCATTCTGGGATATATCTGCCTCCTCTGAGGCTTTTCTATCCTTCTCATACACTTCGTAGACACTTTTTCTCTTACAATCCTTAGCCATTTTCAAAGAACCGCAGTGAGAACGGTGACCTTCAATGACTGGCTGAAACCATAGCTCACCACATATAAATGCCTGAAAGTGAAAAAATACAGAAAAAAATAGCTAACTGGGGATGAGCACATAGGGCTGACCCATGTAAACATATCACCAAAATGATTCACAATTAGGAGGACCACTTATTTAGATGATCCACCCGTAAATAAAAGATTGTACTCGATATTTTTAATACCTTGCTGCTTACTAGTAAAACAGTGTAGGAGCAGAGGAAAACATCATCAGGATGAGAGTGTGAGAGCATTATACAGATCCTGGTAGTTAGACATTTCAACTAAGTGCTTTAGATATTTTTTTGATTACATCAGCACAGTATTTGTGTGTGTGGGTGTGTGCGTGTGTGGGGGGGATTGCTAACAATATTTCAGCAATCAAAGGTGGGATGGTGCTTAATTTCATTTCAAATGAAAATTCGCAACTTAAATGAAACCCATAGTTTTTGTAATCAAATGGATTTACACTGTTTTAAAGATTAGTTAGGTTGTTTGATTTAAGTCCTCATTCATCCTAGAAAGTTGCTACCCATCACAGACTTAAAAAAAAAAGTTTAGATACAAAAGATAAGAAATATCCTTTTGTTCTGTATTCAAGGTTCCTGTTTGTTTTCAGTAAATAACCTAATAATGAATTTTGGATCCTGATTTTGTTTTCTATTCTTTAGATTTGTTTTCCTTTGGGGGAAAAGGGCCCATGTAATAACATATATGAACCATTTTATTGAATTTTAAGCCTTTTTATTTTCTACTTATTCCAGGAAGTGCCGGTACACCAGTAATGTTCAACGAGAATGGAGATGCTCCAGGAAGATATGACATTTTCCAGTACCAGATTACAAACAGATCCACAGCTGAGTACAGAGTCATTGGCTCCTGGACCAACAAATTACATCTGAGGGTGAGTTTTTTTTCTCAAAAATCTACAAGCATTTTATCACTCTGTTCCTGACAGACCACAAGATCCCAGTCAGATCAACTTACAGAAATAAAAGAAACATGAAAGCCCTAAATATTAAGTAAGGGTAATTAAAATGGTCAGTTTTTCTTGATATCATCGGACAAAATTCAGTTTTGTTTAACACCATATACTTGCGCAGCATAAGCCATTTTATTTTCCTTTTTGCAAATCAGTGTAAAATATAACAATAAACGTTTTTTTCATGTACTAATTTTCATAACAAGTTTAATGGATACAAAAGTATGGATATTATTTATACCATATAAACAGGCTTTAACACTAGCTTAAAGTGCAGTATATATATATGAGCACAATGTGGAGACGTTCACAGTATGCTCTGAATGCCTGTTAATGTAAATGGGAGGCGACAGTGGTGTTGTGAGGAGGAGTTTGCCCTGCAATCGGAGGATTGTCTGTTCGAGACCAAGCTCCCGCTTTCAGTGTCGTTGTGTCCTTGGGCAAGACACTTCACCTCAGTGTGAGGTGTGAAAAAGTGCTTTATAAGGACAGGCCATTTTACCATTTACCATAAATGTCACTCAGATTGGTTCTCAGTCAAACATGCATTTTAAGATAATTTATCCAAGTTTTTCTCTCAAAAGTCTTGTTTTCATTTCCGTATATAGAGCTTTATCAATTTAAAGTCAATATATGTAAGTTAAGGTTTCCATTGAGCCATTGAAACAGTAACCATCCAGCAGTCCATCAATCACAGGGTCTAGACGGGGCTGTAGTTTCTCCCAGCAGTAGTTCAGCCAGCGACAGATGACACCCTGCGCATCAATACACAAGCACTGAGTGATGGATTTTTTATTTTATTTTTTTAAGGAGTCCATAAAATAAATATGGCTTAAACTTGCAAAGATGTTTCACACTGAATCTTCACACTTTCTGAATTCACAGCTAAACTGGATCACCTTTGACGTCTGTGAAAAAAATCCATCTGCTTTGTGCCCTGTTAAAACTTTTTATTATTATTTTTAGAGCTCATACAAACCAAGCTGGCACATTTTCAATGTTGATATATTTTTTCTCTGACTCATCTTGGTGGCAACATTTAAAGTCACCCTGGTTACACAAGGCAGTACTGGTGTGCCTCCATTTTCTCTGGGTTTAAGTTTTACAACCCTGCTTTGTTACTGCTACATTAAAATCTGCTTTAAGTGATTTTAACTAATTTAAAATCAATTAAACACACAGTAAACAGTAGATATTGCCTATGGACGTTCATTATCATGTCCTTACATATATACAGGTCTCATTGTAAGGATTGGTTTTCTAAGTTTAATGTTAAAAAAAGGTAAATGTACTTATTATGCATGGATTTGTTCTTTTATATCCATGACATTTATTTGTATTCTTCAGGCATTTGAGTTTTTAAAATGCAAGAACTTGAACATAAAGTCTGTTTGCTAGTACAGGTGCTGGTCATAAAATTAGAATATCATGAAAAAGTAGATTGATTTCAGTAATTCCATTTAAAAAGTGAAACTTGTATATTATATTCATACATTACATACAAACATATATATTTCAGATGTTTATTTTGTTTAATTTTGATGATTACAAATGACAACAAATGAAAATCTCAAATTCATCATATCAGAAAATTAGAATATTGTGAAAAGGTTCAAAATTGATGGCCCCTGGTGCCACACTCTAATCAGCTAATTAACTCAAACCACCTGCAAAAGCCTTTAAATGGTCTTTCAGTCTAGTTCTATAGGCTACACAATCATGGGGAAGACTGCTGACTTGACAGTTGTCCAAAAGACGACCATCGACACCTTGCACAAGGAGGGCAAGACACAAAAGGTCATCGCTAAAGAGGCTGGCTGTTCACAGAGCTCAGTGTCCAAGCACATTAATAGAGAGGCGAAGGGAAGGAAAAGATGTGGTCGAAAAAAGTGTACAATCAAGAGAGATAACCGCACCCTGGAGAGGATTGTGAAACAAAACCCATTCAAAAATGTGGGGGAGATTCACAAAGAGTGGACTGCAGCTGGAGTGAGTGCTTCAAGAACCACCACACACAGACGTATGAAAGACATGGGTTTCTGCTGTCGCATTCCTTGTGTCAAGCCACTCTTGAACCACAGACAGCGTCAGAAGCGTCTTGCCTGGGCTAAAGAGAAACAGGACTGGACTGCTGGTGAGTGGTCCAAAGTCATGTTCTCTGATGAAAGTATATTTTGCATTTCCTTTGGAAATCAAGGTCCCAGAGTCTGGAGGAAAAGAAGAGAGGCACTTCATCCACGTTGCTTGAAGTCCAGTGTAAAGTTTCCACAGTCAGTGATGGTTTGGGGTGCCATGTCATCTGCTGGTGTTGGTCCATTGTGTTTTCTGAGGTCCAGGGTCAACGCAGCCACATACCAGGAAGTTTTAGAGCACTTCATGCTTCCTGCAGCTGACCAACTTTTTGGAGATGCAGATTTCATTTTCCAACAGGACTTGGCACCTGCACACTGTGCCAAAGCTACCAGTACCTGGTTGAAGGACCATGGTATCCCTGTTCTTAATTGGCCAGCAAACTCTCCTGACCTTAACCCCATAGAAAATCTATGGGGTATTGTGAAGAAGAAGATGCAATACACCAGACCCAACAATTCAGAAGAGCTAAAAGCCACTATTAGAGCAACCTGGGCTATCATAACACCTGAGCAGTGCCACAGACTGATCGACTCCATGCCATGCCGCATTGCTGCAGTAATACAGGCCAAAGGAGGCCCAACTAAATACTGAGTGCTGTACATGCTCATACTTTTCATGTTCATACTTTTCAGTTGGCCAACATTTCTATAAATCCTTTGTTTTTATTGGTCTTCAGTAATATTCTAATTTTCTGATATGATGAATTTGAGATTTTCATTTGTTGTCATTTGTAATCATCAAAATTAAACAAAATAAACATCTGAAATATATGAGTTTGTATGTAATGTATGAATATAATATACAAGTTTCACTTTTTAAATGGAATTACTGAAATCAATCTACTTTTTCATGATATTCTAATTTTATGACCAGCACCTGTATTATTAATAAACATTATAACTGATGTTATTATCCAACAGTTACTCAGTACTCCAGCAGCCTCTTTACCGAATACTTTTTTATATTACTTGAATTAATGAATAAATGAATAGAACTTATTGATCTCACAATGGAGAAATCCAATTGTGACATAGGCTCATATAAACAAACTGGAGGTGCACAATGGAGGAAAAGGTGCATGAAGTTTATACAGTGTATCCAGATAGATACAGTGGATGTTAAAAAATAAAGGAGAGACATAAGGCGACATAAGGCTTGGACCTCCTCTCGGCCACTTCCTTCATAGAGTCCAGAGCGCAGCCGGGATAGAAGTGGCATCCTCATTAACTTATTCAGTCTCTTTCTGTCCTGCTCTGCACTGCCAGGGGCCTGGCAGTATAGAGGAGGGCCGATGCCACAACAGAGTCATAGAAGGTTTTAAGCAGGGGCCAGCTCACTCCAAAGGACCTCATTCTCCTCTGGAGGTAGAGTGAGCTCTGGCCATTCCTGTACAGGGCTTTGGTGTTATGAGTCCATTCCAGTTTATCGTTGAGAGGAACCCCCATCTATTCGAAATTCTCCACAGTTTCTATGCCCCGCACATGGATGTTCATGGGATTGTGAGGTTAGGGTCTTCTCCTGAAGTTGATCACCATCTCCTTGTCTTACTGGTGTTTAAACACATGTGCTTGTTCTCATACCAGTCCATGATGACCGACCAGTACAGCAGTTCATTCCCCTCAGAAACACAGCCCACAATGGCCGAGTCATCTGAGGATTTCTGGAGGTGGCAGTTGTCCCTCTTGTAGGTGAAGTGCGAGTATAGTGGTTAAGAGAAATTGAGATAGAACGGTGCCATGGGGGGTCCCGGTGCTGCATGCTGCCACCTCTGACTTGACAGCCATGCAGCCACATGTACTGAGGGCGGTCATTGAGGTTGTTGATGTCCAGGCAGCAATATGTTTGTCCACTCCAGTGTCCTCTAGCTTCCTTTCATGGTGTTGAAAGCACTGGAGAAGTCAGTTCTTTGAATAAGAAAATGATAAAGAAGTGCTATTCTTACTTGAGTACATTTTACGGGCACTCAACCCACCTCTGATCTTAGTAAAGCATTCCTAAAATGACCTTTAAAGCTTCTTAGAAGTATGCCATGGGTCTGTCTGTTTTGCTTTGTCATGAGGATAACGTTGTTTTTACTTTTATAGGAAAAAATAGCCTTTTATGAGATAATCTAAAAGCTAAACTTCACACAGTGACTCTGTCACTCTGTGACCATGATGCATATATATCAGATTAAGAATACATTTAATGTGCTTAAGGATGCTGGAGTTTTGTGTTATTAATCCACGCAGGGCTTCATTAGAGAAACCCAAATGGCAGATGATGAGACTAATAGAGACCAAATGCTTCCGTACTGATACATGATCGACAAAACAAAAAGTAAATGAGCACCTGTTGCTATGCTCAGGCATGCAATGCTACAGTCTCTTGTTTTTGAAAGAGCCAGGGAGAATGAACTGTCCCCTGAAGTGGGATTCAAAGTGGAGAAATCAAAGAAATCAAACCCTAACCCCCCAGAATTCAGGGATTCCACTGATTACATTTGATGCCCTTTTTTTTATTACTTATATTCATTCATCTTACCCATACTTATGACAATCGATAGTTTTCTGAAATTCATTTTGCAAATAGACTTTTTCCTCAAACTCTTGCATGCATAAAAAACAAATTAGAGAACGAGCACATGAAGGCATAGACAAACCAGACAGATAGAAAGCTCAGGGATTCACTGTAATGCCAGTTTGACACAAACACAAACAAATGCAATGCACACATGGATGAGCATATGCACACACAGACACATACACACAAACAAAAGGGGGAAATACAGATGGCTTATTTTCTGCCAGTTCTGATTATGGTATGATTGCTGGCTTCTAGAAAAGCTGGTGTTATGTGCCTGGGAGCTCTCTCAAAAGCAATCAGAGGGTCTGCTTGTACTAATTCTCTCCCAGATCGCCTCCAGATACAGTAGCTGCAGGTATGCACAAGGTTAAAGCACAGTTAACACACTGTAATGAGAGCTATGTCAAATTCCATGCTTCATTATTTTCACTGACAAGATTGGTAAGAGGTTAAATTGTCCATTTGTTTACAGAGCTAATTAATGATACATATGTGCCTTTCTCAGATGGAGGCAATGCGTTGGAAGACGCGTGACCCGTCCCTGCCAGCCTCCGTGTGCAGTTTGCCATGTCGTATGGGCCAAAGGAAGAAGGTTGTGAAGGGAGTGCCCTGCTGTTGGCACTGTGAAAGCTGTGAAGGATACCACTATCAAGTAGGTTTCTTTAAAAAAGAAATAACAACTCTTAAGTTGTATTAATTTGATTTTTTGCAGATTGATACCACGTATCATAGAATGTCCAAAAATGTTTTTCCCTTACTCTCGGACTTTATCTGACTAAAAAAACTTTATTTTTTTTATACTCATAAAGATTGATAATTACATGTTTGTTTTATGTTTTTTCTTTTTGTTGGAAAAAAAAAAGATATAAATTGAGTTCAAAGCAAAAACTGTCTTTATATACATTAGTACCTCGTACAAATACTTTTAAGGACTGCACCATGTAATTCAGATGTCTTCTGTGTTCTGATTGATTGGTTGAAGTTTTAGTTCAAACTTTATAGCACAGCTGATGTTGTACACCTTATTTGCTCCACCCACGTAATTTTGATATCATTGAGATCAGGGCTAATCTAAAACCCTGATTTTACTTCATTTGAAACAGTGTTATCACTAATTTAGCAATATAGTAATTGTGTTCATCTGTTTAGAAGACCCTTTTATAAAACAACTTTAACTTTCTGCTTGTTGTCTTTAGATGTTGCGTCTCATTTTCTCTTGAGAATTTTCTTTCTTCTAGATGTGCACATCCCCATTGCAGTTTAACACCCCTATTATGATGATAATGGTGTTTTCAGGCATTTAAGGACCTTTCTCTTTCCTCCAAATGTAAAGATGGTAACTATGGTCAGTTTTATCAGAACGCAGGGCACGTATAAAAAAAATTTGGGGTGGGTGCATTTTATTAAGCTGGCCTTTCTGTTTGTTTTTATTAAGTACCGTTTCAGCTCATGCTGGCACATGTCTTGGTTAAGTGTGAATATTGCACTCTAACCAGCTTCAGTTAGAATTCACAGTCATTTGCTTTTTTTAGTTGTGATATGCAAATTTGCTTACCAAAACACTTTCATTCTTATGACAGAGAACCCTTCTCTCTCTTAAACAGCATAGTGGCCAGACATTCCCATATATTCCGTATTTCGATGGATGGATGGATGGATGGATGAATGGATGGATGGATGGATAGATGGATAGATGGATAGATGGATAGATGGATAGATAGATAGATAGATAGATAGATAGATAGATAGATAGATAGATCTATTTTTTTTTCATTTTTGTTTAAAAGATTGTACATTCCAAAGATATCAGTTATATGTCGACAGAAGCAAACCCCTTCAAATTTCTCTACAGATTTTGTTACTTTTTCTGATATACACCTGAAAGTGGTGTATTTAAATACTTGAGCTATCATTTGTTAATTTTGCCTCAGTTTATTGTCATTCATCGGGGCTAAAGGATGAGAGAACTCTCAAATCAAGATATAATGGATTAGTTTAGACCTGTAAACTCACAATAGAATAAAAGGGAGAAGTGGTGATTATCCTTCGATGAATAAATTAACAAAAATTTGACCTATATGAAATTTAAAAGTGTTGTTCGTTCCCTGTTCTGTCCCTGAAAACAGTCTTTGCTCTTTGTTTAAATACATATCAGCTGTTTAAGAAAAAAACTTACTTTGGTGGCTTATTATTAATGTATATATGCAGAACCCCAGATATGCTCTTAGAGCAAAGGAAATGCTTTATATGAGATGAGGGAATGAGTCTGATCACACATTATGAAGATATATCTCTCGTTATAATTATATCTTGGAGACAATTTGGCATCCTATCGTCCTTCTTATTACATTTAAAAATTCTACGAGCAGGCAAACATACTTAAAAAAGTGATCCCTGCTCAGTAAAGCAATAAAGACAGTAAAAATATTAGTCGGAGCAGCAGCTTGCTCATATGAGACTGAACATTCAGTACATATTTTACACATTCATTCATGGGCTATAAAATCAATGATCTGTTGATTTGAATAAGTGTGGCAATAGAGCAAATGCTCAAAGATGTATGAATGGTTCCCTTAACAAGTGGTCACAGAATGAAATACTCATATCTTCTCTATGTGGCAGATATCTACATTTTTGGGAAGATTACAAAAAAAAAAAACAGTCTTAGCTTACATTTGCATCGATATGAAGTAAACTGGAAAACTACATTAATTCAGATATGGTTGCAGTATGTTGGGACACTTTTAGGGAATAGTGATTATCCATAGGGAATGATGCCCATTTCTACCATCTGCTGTTTTTGAATGGCTGTAATTCTTGTTATGAAATATTCCAATTTTTTTCGTTTTTTATCACAACAACAAAACCAAAAATGTATTCATTACCACTATGTTTAGTTTAAAGATATGGTTTTATTGTGTGTCCATTTTTAACTTAAGAATGAGTTATTTTGGAGGTATTTTTCCATTTGTTGTGACTCACAGTTAAACTGGTGTGAACATGTGTTCTCCTCAAAAACAATTAAAGTGTTGCTCTTGGCAACCTTTCAGGTTTTAGAGTTTGGCTTTTCGGATGAAAATGTTGATTGTTTTTTTTGTTTGTCACAACGGGACCTTATCAATGCAGCAATATCAGCATAGCAAATCTAAAGGTGTTGCATTTTCCCTTCTTGTTTATGTTCACATCAAACACCATCTGCCTTTGCAATACATTTGATTTTCTTGTGGATGGATCCTATTTTAAGTATATCCATGGACTCTCCATCTTCTTCAACCATCAAGCCTGTAGCGGTCGCTCTCAGATAGGGAAGGGCAGGACTAGATAAGCATAGCATTGTTGATTCTCCAACTTTTGACTGATGGATAGGGTGTAAAATAGGCAGAAATGTCAATAATTTTGTTTTTCTGATAATGAACAGATGATTTAGTCTCTCTATCTAGTCTTCATCTAGATAACGATAAGTCACATCGTATTATTTTTTTATTAATCTCTGTCTACTTATCATGATGAAAAAAGCTTCAACTAAATATTTTTATTATTGCCATAGTTGTTAAAAACAACATAAACCTATTGAATGGGATGCAACCTCTGTTGCCTCATTTTATACTGACTCTACTTAACAAAGCTCTAGATTTCTGGTTCGTGTTATTTGAGCCATCCAGAGGTGGACTTCCCCGTGTTTGTGTGTGCAGGAGCTTACTAGCTTACCACCACCAATGTTAAGAAATTCATCTTTGAAATGTTCATTCTTGAGAAAAGGTTTGCTGGTTCTAATAATTATGATGAGTCCTGCAGGTCCTGAATTGGCAAAGTTATGAAAGACTTTTACATTAAATGATCCATGTTTGACTATGGTTTTAAAGATGATTTTCTTAACTGCTGTAAGGTTTATTCAAGACACACAATTCTCTTTCATTTTTGTCCTGTCAGTACACAGAATATTTTTTCAGGGATTGACAAGATAACGTCTGGCAGTTATGAGCCTGCCATGCCAAAGGTGCTCATTTCGGTCATCATTCGTTTCATCATTAGATGTACCTTTTGCCCAGTCTTTCTCTTATTCTTTATCTCTTGGTTGTGCTTATGAATCATTTCGACTGGTCAACCCCTCCTTTACCAATCTTTTATATATTCTCTTTTTTTTATATGATGCTAATCAATGTCACCCTGACTTTCAAAGCCTCAGAAATGCCTTTGTGACCCTTTCAAGATTGACCATGAATTGCCTTGTTTCTCATTTGTTCTTGATTTTTTTTGCATCAGGATACGATGTGGACTTTTTAGGGGATCTTTGAACCTATTCTACATTATATCTATTTTTTATCTATTAGCGCCACAAAATCTTGCAGGATTTATGTTTGCAAATGGCTGGGGACTCAGCTGTTAAAAAAAACGCCAATAATTTCTAATTTTACAGGTGAGGTGATTATTTTTTTCCGCACAGCTTGTTTGTTAATAGCCTTTTACCTTTATAGACAAAATAATGATTGGAAGTTAGTCTTTTATTTACTCAAATTATATTTTTCTATTCCCTATTATATGATAAAATAATATGTTTGTTGGACCTAAATGAATAAACGATCTGTAAAAATATATTTTTTCATCCCTGTGCAGTGTTGTAATTGAAGTATGTGGTATGCACTTTGTTATGAGGCTGTGGCCATTGGACCATACAATGGATTAATGCATAGCAGCATAAATAATGAATTGTTAAAAATAATTAATACTTTTTAAAATAAAATAAATATTTTTGTTTATTTCCTGGAAATGTTTATGGTTAGAGACTGAGTTTGTACTCAACAGGCAAAACAGAACTTAAACTTTGCCCTGAATATGTTTAACACTAGTTTCTGCTCATTCCTTAGGCCTCGGAGTTCACATGCGAACTTTGTCCCTATGAGATGCGACCAGATACCAACCGAACAGGGTGTGTTCCAATTCCTATCATCAAATTGGAGTGGCACTCCCCTTGGGCCGTTGTACCAGTCTTCATCTCCATGCTGGGGATTATCGCCACCTCTTTTGTCATAGTTACCTTTGTGAGGTACAACGATACACCCATCGTCCGAGCATCCGGCCGAGAGATGAGTTACGTACTCCTCACTGGAATCTTCCTGTGCTATGCCATCACATTCCTAATGATCGCAACGCCGGATGTGGGTGTTTGTTCACTGCGGAGGATTTTCCTGGGCTTGGGCATGTGTTTCAGCTATGCTGCACTGCTCACAAAGACGAACAGGATACACCGCATCTTTGAGCAAGGGAAAAAGTCAGTAACAGCACCCAGGTAATAAAAAAAAAAGAAAAAAGTTTACAGCGCTATCCATCATAATAGACATTAACATGTGTGCCTCCTCATTATTTATGTCATGTAGTTTTAAATTAAGCTGTTTTATTAATGCAGAAAGCTGTAGCCAGCCACATATACCTCTAACCTACTACTCCCTCATCATTAGTATATTTGAAATCGTTTGTCATCATTACTTTTTCTGTAGAGTTTTAAAGTTAATAATGAGCAGCATACTCATCACTTTACAGGTAGTGTTAAGGGGGTTTCATGTAAGTGGATAAAATGTTATTGCAGGATTTAGTCATTTTAAGCTTCACATACCTGCTAGGCACACAATCATGAGTTTCGCCTTTTTTAACATCTATCTTAAGGGCTTTCAAATGTTTATTTGTATCTCATTCTCATATAGATCAATGATTTAATAGTATTTTTGCAGCTATTCGTCACTATTTTTCAGTTTGTTCTTTTTGAATAGCTTATCTTTTGTCTAATAATGTCTAACTAAAACTTTACTGACTGAGTTTGCACACATGAATCTAAAGAGCTAAATGCACAAAGTTTTAGAAGCTCTAGAAAATGCTTTTTTTGTTAAACTAAGTGAACAGTTTTTTTTAAAAGTGCACTCAAAAAGTATCACATGTCGTGTCCCCCATTTCCTTGGATTGTAGAGTAAGTATTTTTAGGAAGTGGAAGATGTACTTTATAAATCTGGTCACCATGTGCTTTGTGAAAGAGGAAATGTCTGGAGACTTGGCATCATCACAGTAGCACTGGTTGCAGAGGAGATGATAGCGGCAGGCCAAGTGTAGATGACATATGCTTAGGGCTACGAAACATTAACAGGCAGTCTTGGAGGAATTCCCTTTATATAAATGGAGGACTGGGAAAACCCCAAAGTAGATGTGTGGTGAGCCTACTCTTAATGAAGGCATTAGTGTGTTGCAGCAGCTGGGAGAATTCACTTCTCAGCGTTCATTGGCAACTTTACTTCTGTAAAAGGAGGGTTTGGTTCATGACGGAGCCTTTCATTTTTGAGGATTAGTGTACTTTCCTTCCTGGCTGTAGAAAAGTGAACCATCTTTTGATCTCTGTTGGGTTGAGGAGTAACTGTCTAGTCCATATGGTTTCTACATTTGAACGAGGGAGAGTCAATGGAGAGTCTCCATTTAAACTACTTCTTTGAGTTTTAGAGATGATTTTCTTCTGTATAATTCTTTATGTAGTATCCTATAATGTATATATGTATAAGGAATCTCCAGCCAAGTTTGAACGATTGGACTCGTTTCTTCTTTCCTATGAAATCCTTGATAAGATGGTTGAAAGGCACATTTCTTTTTAAGGTGGTTGGGGTCAGTCTTAGCTGCGGGTTGAGGAGCTTCTCTGTAAGGGAGGATGTTGCGTTGATTAGGGAATCTTATGATTGCATCCTTGACACATTCTGTTGGAGGTATTTTTTCCACATTCCACATGGAGGAAACCCTGTGGGGACCCACGATTTTTGGAAAGACCATAAATCTCTTCTGGCCTGGAGACCCATTGGATTCCCATGACAGATGGATAAACATGTTTTTTAATAAAACATGGACTTATGTGAACTTTTCTTCCTCTGCAGGTTCATCTCTCCTGCCTCGCAGCTAGTCATTACCTTCTCCCTAATCTCAGTTCAGCTTCTTGGCGTTTTCGTCTGGTTCGCTGTAGACCCTCCCCACACCGTAGTGGACTATGGGGAGCAGCGGACCCAAGACCCCATGGCAGCCCGTGGAGTCCTGAAATGTGACATCTCAGACCTCTCTCTCATCTGCTCTTTGGGTTACTCAATCCTGCTAATGGTGACGTGCACAGTTTATGCCATTAAGACACGAGGCGTACCTGAAACCTTCAACGAGGCCAAGCCCATCGGGTTTACCATGTATACCACATGTATTATCTGGCTGGCCTTCATCCCCATCTTCTTTGGGACATCACAATCTGCAGAAAGGGTGAGTAAACTACACTATTTACTTGAATATAAGACAGTAGACTGAGTGCTGAATGGGGGCACACTTGAGGGCAAATGATGTTGGGTCTACCCCATCTTTCATTTATTAACTGCTGGAGATGGGCATAAGCCCCTCAATAACCCCGTGTACGAGTGAAGGTAATTGATGGATAGACACCAGACTGAAGTTTTTTTTTTTTTTCCCAGATAGACATAGGCACTTATCATCACTCAAGTCAGCTATTGAAAACAATTTTCTTATATCACCATTGTTTCTTTTTAACTGTAAACAACTTGGCTTCTTGAATTCTCTCATTTAAGTAATATAAGCATGTGGTAACTATAGTAAAACATGTCTTTAATCCCAGTTTTCAAACTTCTGAGATTAAAAACCCCAGCTCTTGATTTTAATGGGCAGATGCATCAATTAGCTTCAGCAATATTATTGGCTTAGAGTCAATATCTACTTACAACCTCTTGGGGGTATAAGAGGATTTTCTGACTGCTGATTAACTGGACTTAAGCCCATATTTAATTTTTTAATAGGGTTGCAGAAAAAACATAATTAATTCTACATATTTCTGAAAATGCAATGGCTGTAAAATGTTACTTGGCAAGATCAGTGATTGAGTGAACATATGTGAGGTTTAACTGATTTACCCTGTACTAAGTGGGGAGTAGTTATATAATACAAACTAGAGAGGAATAGTAAAGTTATGAGAGTGAAAACACTGCTGGATGTGTAGTAAGCTTTTATTATTTTTTTTTATTTCAGTGTACTGATACCAAAAGTTGTTTGATTTAATTCACATCACTTCATTTACAGGATCTAGTAATATACAGTGTTCTATATTTCAGTGGAATATTTTGTCTGTAGAGATTGTGAAGTCATGTGACCACTGTCTGAAGTAACGTGAGGGACTTGTAGAATCTTTAAACAAAAAAGATAAGAACTGTTCACTTCACTATTATTAATTTCATAAACAAAAATTTTCCTAAACACATTTTTTTTTTCTTTTTTTCCTGAAATTAATAGTGTTTCCCCAAATACCTAATTTGGCAAAACTAAATACTTTTTACATTTATTGAAAAAAGTAATAATAATTTTTCACCTTAATCTGCTCTTACTGCTTTGATCTGGATCCATTTTTATCCCAATCATGGCCATGCTTCACAAAAATAAAATGACTAGGGCTCAATATTGCCTCCGATTGACATTAGCTTCCTTTTGTTTTTGGTTGGCTTCACAATTTTGATTTATCTGAAAATAAGCTCAACATATAGTTCTTTAAGTCTTCTTTGATATAAGATCTCAACAAAATCACAGTATGATGATGATTTCTTCCTCTGCCTTCTAATTGAGGGGTCACCACATCAAGTCAAGTTACTCAAAGCTTTGCCAGAGTTTTTACTCTGACAGCCCTTATTAATGGAACAGGGATTTTAACACCAACAGTTATACTGTACTCTAAGTTCTATTTGAGTCTTATGCCTTTTGAAATGTAATATTGTTTTGCGCTTTTTCACTCTGGATCTTGCACTTTTCTTCATTATTTCCACAACTAAGCTGGGAGTTCCACACTTACTCGCCTGCATTGCTTTGGTTTGTTTACCAAATATGCACAGTGTTATTTCTATGGTCTTGTGGTGTTGTTGTGATAAATATACACAGAAGAGCTTTATATAGCAACAAACTGAGCAGAAAATGTTTAAAAAAAAACAGTAAGAAACCAAAGTGAGTAACCACCCTATACATTTGACGTGTTATTATGAGACTATTCCCCTTTTTAAGATAATGATAGTGTTACCGGCGCCAGCCCTAGGGGTAAGCTGGGCGGTAGCAAGTGGCACACAGCTAGCGTAGGCTGTGTTGCCTAAAACAAAGTCTCTGGCTGTAGGTCTGTCGACAGATTCAATTCAATTCAGTTTATTTATATAGCGCCAAATTCACAACACGTCATCTCAAGGCACTTTACAGTTCAACCAGATCATACAGTCAAATTGATACAAAGTTTTCTATCTAAGGAAAACCAGTTGATTGCATTGACTCATTGACTCAAATACAATCCCTCACACTAAGCATGCTTGTAGCGACAGTGGAGAGGAAAAACTCCCTTTTAACAGGAAGAAACCTCCAGCAGAACCAGGCTCAGTGTGAGCGGCCATCTGCCAAGGCCGACTGGGGTTCAAGGAGACAGAAGCAGAGATACAAGCAGCTGTAAAACGCGGCCCCGTCCAGGAAACACACAGCCAGGCAGACGAGCTCCAAGGCAGCTCCCATGCCAGAGGATGAAGAGAGCACATCCACCCAGCCACGGCCAGAGAAACAGGACCACACCTGAAGACAGGCCGATCTCCAACATCTACAAACAAGGGTGTTGATGGAAGCAGCACAGCTGATGTTTCTTTCCTGGATGACGTCACAGCCAAACAGGAACAGACGAGGCAAAGCTACTCTGAGGGACAGATGAGGGAGACACGTTAACAGACCATAGCTCATTTACTTCTGACACTTAACACAATTATCACATTAACACATCCATACAATAGACAATAATCCATAAAATAACAACACAATAAATAATAGCAATTAAATTAAAATCAATACACATAATTAACAAAATGTAAAAAAGTACAAATAATAAAATATAGACTTTAAATAATAACACAATAAATAATAGTAATTAAATTAAACCAATACACACAATTAACAAAATGTAAAAAGTACAAATAATAAAATATAGACTTTAAATAAAATATAATTCACATCAATCATAAAATATATCAAAAAGATAATATAATAACATTAAACACGTTTTCCTCACTTTAATATCATTCTATCATTGCAGCAAAATGCTTATTTTACTTGTTAGTGCCAAAAACACTATCATCACGTCACTTCCGCTCTCACTCACATACACACACAGAAGCGCGGAGCTAGATCAAAAGAAAAGCGCCTCTGAATGGCGGGCTGAACCACTAACGCACACCCAACATGGCAGTCTCAATAACCCGAACACAGACGCTCCAACTTATGTGAGCACGCCAGAAACTTATCCACAGAGCACACACTGGCTCCATACGTCGGTTTCAGACCACCAAACCATCCGCAATCAGCAAAGCGACCACACTAAACGGCGGAGGCACACACACACTACAAAACGTACTGATACTTCGTCCTTAAGTTTTTTAGAAACAGCAACCGTTTCACCAGCGTTTCCACACTAACACACACTCATCTACATGTTATCAGGACCACGTTTAAGTTCACATATTTTATGTTTTATCGACATACCTGTGGACAGATGAGGGAGACACTTTAACAGACCATAGCTCATTTACTTCTGAGCAGCGCCTGCGTGAGAGCCCTCTATGCCCACAGTGGCGCAACTGCACCCTCTGCTGGTGTGGATGTACACAGGGACCTTTACTATATAGAGTACACATTAGTATTGCAATACAAAAAAATTGAGGGGGTGTCTGTTTTCATAAAAACTTATAATATAGCGTTTTTTTTCAACCTACTACACTCTCCCCTGCTTCAAGAGATGACTCCGGCATCTTGTACTAAAGTGTATAGTCAGGTCAACATACAGTCAGTGTCAGCATGTATGGTCCTGTAATAATGTCAAAAGAGTACTAAGTCTCGTCACAAGTTTAACATGTCCGTACTGGAATAGGGTAATAGTACATGTCAGGTTGTGTCGGGTAAAAGGTCATGGGATAAGGAGTACAGGCAAACATCATGTTCGCTCCTGCATGCCAAGGTTGATAAGAAGGCTGTCCAAACTGATTGTAAGTGAACACTTCTCGGGGTTTGACAGTTCTCACTGATCTTCGTACTGTTGCAACGTTCTCTTCTTGCACATTAGTGTCACAACCTTGAGCATCTGGTACAGTGTTGTTCATTTCATTATCCTCAACAGGAACAGTTTCACTCATATTGCCCATAGCATCACTTGTGTCCGGTACGGGTATCTCCTCAGCTGGTGTTGTGACAGTAGGCCGTGTCCGTGGTGCTGAATCTTGAACAACAGCTGGGATTGGTACTCTTGGATGTTCTATTTCAACATGGGGTTGTGTACGTTGTTCATGTGTGTTAGATGGTTGAATACTGTTTCTTACAGGTTGGAATTCAGGGGCTGCGGCTCTGAGTTCAGGCTGTGTTTGAGGTTTTGGTCTCAGATTATACACAGGTACACGTTGCCAGTGATATGTGTATTCCTTCTCTTCATCAGACTGTTCTGACTCTTGCATAGCAGCTTCCTGAGTTTTCCCTTGTCCTTTTTTGTGATTTTGTCTTTTCCGGTTCACATTTTGACTTTGTCCTTGTTCTAGCGGTAAATCATTGACTTGTAATAGGAGATTTCTGTGTAGGACTCGAAGACTGCGGTCTCCTGTTTCCGCCTGAACACGATATACAGGTCCCTCTCCTATCTTTTCAACAACTCGATGAATACACTTTTCCCAATAAGCTCTTAGTTTACCGGGACCTCCACGTTCGGAAAGATTTCTTACTAATACTCGGTCTCCTGGTTGCAAAGGGATGCCTTTTGTATGTTGGTCGTAATGCTTTTTTCCTTTTGCTGAGCTTTTGTGGCTGTTTTCAGAAGCGATTTTGTATGCCTCTTGCATACGAGATGCCCATTTTTCTGCATACTCTTGTCTTGTTTTACACTCACTGTCAGGTTTTATGTCGAAGAGTAAATCTACTGGCAGTCTAGGTGCTCTCCCATAAAGCAAAAAAAATGGTGAGTAACCAGTTGCTTCATGTCTCGTACAATTGTACGCGTGAAGAATGTGTGGTAGATGGTCTTTCCACTCTGATTTCTTTTCTTCATGTAGAGTGCGTAACATTTGTAAGAGTGTTCTGTTTAGACGTTCAACAGGATTCCCCTGAGGGTGGTAGGGGGTTGTTCGAGAATGAGCTATTCCTGCAAGTTGTTGGAGTCTTTGGAACAGGCTGTTTTCGAACTCCCGGCCCTGGTCATGGTGGAGTTTCTCAGGGTACCCGAATCTAGGGATAAAGTCAAAAAATATCTTCTCCGCAGCAGTTTTGCCAGACTTATTTTTAGTCGGATAGGCTTGCGCAAAACGCGTAAAGTGATCTACCAGGACTAAAATATACTCATAACCGCCTTTACTCGGTTCGAGATGCAGGTAGTCTACTGATATGAGTTCAAATGGCGTACTTGTAGTGATCGAACCCAAAGGTGCTTTATCTGGAACACATGGTCGTTTTTGTTTAATGCATGTGCACTGACGAATTACATAATCTTCAATTTCACGCTGCATGAAGGGCCAAAAGAAGCGTTCTCTGACTAGGTGAATGACTTTGTCGGCGCCTACATGTCCCATATCGTCATGCAATTGTTTTAGAACAGTCTTTCTTAGTTTTGTGGGAAGAACTAACTGTTTTCTCGGTCCAGTGTATCGGTACAGTAGTCCTTTGTCAAGTTTTAGTCTGTTCCATTCATGTACAAGTCTCTTTGTTTCAGGCGTCATTTTTTTCTTGTCTTTTTCATTAGGATTCCATCCTCTTTCTTCAACTGTATCACCTCTGCAATTGGAGCATCCTCTTTTTGAGCTGCTTTGATGTCCTCAGGAGAGAGTACAGGTGTTCCTTCTTCGTGTGTGTCGTTTGTATTTGAGTTTAACTGTAATGCGGCAACCCAAGGTACCTCACTGTCTCGCATTGCTTTATCTCCTTGCCAAATTGCAGATATGACCTCTGGAGGCATTGTCTCTGAATATTCGGACAAGTGATCTGACAGTTGGACAGGATATCTGGACAGTGTGTCTGCGTCTGCGTTTGATTTGCCAGGGCAATACTTGATGGAAAAATGAAAGTCCGCTAGCTCACCCACCCACCGATGCCCTACTGCGTTTAACTTGGCCGTGCTCAAAACGTATGTAAAGGGATTATTATCGGTGTACACTGTAAAAGTGGGAGCGTAATAAAGGTAATCCCTAAATTTATCACAGATTGCCCACTTTAACGCGAGAAACTCTAGTTTTCCAGAATGAAGGTGATAGTTTTTCTCTGCAGGTGTAAGAGTCCTGGAACCATATGCTATGACGCGAAATTTGTTTCCCTGTTGTTGGTAAAGTACGGCTCCAAGGCCTTCATTTGAAGCATCGGTGTGGAGGACAAAAGGCAAATCAAAGTCGGGATATGCGAGAATAGGTGGATTTGTCAGCATATCGACAAAGCGTGACACTACTGCGCTGTGTTCTTGTGTCCATCTGACTGGTGTCTTTGAGGGAAGTTGACCACTATTGTTACTGTTTGGTTTTGTCTTGCTAGATCTGACTTGTTTTGGTTTGGGATCTAACTCACTGGGACTCTCAATTAGCTTAAACAGCGGTCTTGCTAATCTGGAAAAGTCCTGAATAAATGTCCGGTAGTAACCTAAGAAACCTAGCAGAGCCCTCACTTCTCCTACATTCTGTGGTTCTCGGTCTCTAAGCTGGTAAACTGCTTCTAGGTCTTTGGGGTCTATCTGGCCACCTTCGTTAGTCACAAGACGACCTACGTACCTAATCTGTCTCTTAAACAGTTCGCACTTGTTAGGACGTAACTTAACACCATGTTCTCTAAGCCTGTGTAGAACACGTCTAAGGTGATCTATGTGGTCAGAGAAAGTCTTAGAGTAACACAACACGTCATCTAAGTAGGGAGAACAACACTCATCCCTTAACCCCTCAAGCACTCCTTCCATGCATCTTTGAAACGCCGCTGGGGCGTTGGTAAGGCCAAATGGGAGACGGTTCCACTCATATAACCCCCAAGGTGTGCTAAAAGCGGTGAGATGTTTGGAATTTTCTTCCACGAACCCTTGGTGGTAAGCACTGCCTTGGTCGAGTATTGAGAACCACGAGTAGCCTCCCAAGTTATCCAACAGGTCTTGGATGCGGGGGAGTGGGTGACGGTCGGGGATGGTTTTGCGATTTAATCCCCTAAAGTCGACAAACAAGCGTAAAGACATGTCCTTTTTTCTGACACAGACCACTGGTGAGGAGTACGGAGATGTGGACTTCCTAATCCAGCCATGGTCGAGCAGCTTTTGGACATAATCTTTCACCTCCTTGTACAAAGGTTTGGGAATCGAGTTGTACGAAGTTTGGACTGGTACATTGTCGGTACGATTGATTTTGAGTTGCAAACTTGGAATACAGCCAATGTCTGACTCAGTTTGGGCAAAAACATCAGACTCTTCAAACAACATGTCTTTTACTACTCTCTGCTCATGTTCTTTAAGGTGGGATAAATCGACAGGTGGATGCCATCTTTGAGTTGTATTCTTTGTCTGGCATTTGTCATTGTTTGTCTGATTGTGACTTGGGTTGACAGAACATGTGTTCACACATGGTTGGGACTCTGAAATATCTGAAGCACAGTTGACAGGTCTTATTTCAGTAACTTCTTCTAACGTGCCAAGAACAGTTCTCTTTGGAAGGTAAATGTCATGTTTAGTGGTGTTCTGTACAGGGATTTTTACAGTCTTTGTTGAACCACTAGGTACATCTACTAATGCAGTGAACAAATCTAAACCATCAGGGCAGTAGCTTTCTACGCTAGGCTGAAAGAACATTGCCCCGCCTGCTGGCAATTCTCTTATCCTGCAGCGAATTTCACAAATTTGACCTGCATGGACCATGACACCCTTTTTACCAGTTTTAACATTACACTCTTTGCAATTGTCAGCTGGTGGCGAAATCTCAAGTGCGGACACTAAAGCTTTAGCTGTACTGTCATTAACACTTAAAGCTTCTCTGAGTAAATCTGTGATATGAGAGTCATTGTCTTTGTTAGCTCTGATTATCTCAGCAATAACATTACTGCCTAAGATGGGGTGATTAAGACAGTTCTGAGTGACTAGAATAGGGACTTGAATAGTGACATGTCCATAATTCTTACTTAGAATTTGGAGCTCTATGTCTGCCCATCCTTCAAACGGAACATCTGTGCCGTTTGCAGCAGAGATTTCCAATGGTTTGTCTGACAGGAGAGATTCAAGGGGTTGAATGGGAACATTGGGTAATGTCTTTTTCATCCAGTTTTCTCCCACCATTGTCACTTGGGCTCCTGAATCAAGTAGCATTTGAATTGGAGCTCCATTGAGAGCACATGAAACCATGCATCTTTTACCTATGAGCTGTGCAAGTCTCTTCCGTGGTGAAGGTTGAGTTGACTTTGTAGTTTTCAGATGACTCTTGGATGGGGGCGCATGGGCTTTCCCGGTCACTGACTGCCCCTCTCCAGCGACCTCTTCACGTTTCCCGACACCTTCGGTTGTAAACAGCCTATGGCCCTGTGTCCTGCTTGGCCACACACAAAACAATGTTGACAAGAAGTTTTGTTTTGTTGTACACAAGATTTGCATCTGCCTCGGGTCTCCGCTGGCACCTGTGAGCTGTGTCTTTGAGGACTAGAGTCAACAGGTAGAGTGTTATCAGGTAGTCTGGTCATTTGAGCAAGATGTTTAGTCAGTGAGGACACTTGTGCTGTCAGTTCTCTAATAGCATCTTGTTGAATCTGTCGGTCTTTGTCAATTTTGCTGTCTTTAGTCCTGTCACCACTGTCAAGAGTTGCAACAGTCACTGTCTTCGTCTTAATAGTTGTACCCAATCTTTTCTGTCTTTGGGCTTCTTCACTGGTAGACTTCGTGATTTGCTCAAGTAAGAAGTCGTCACTAACTTGCATGTCATTGAGGTAAGGTTTTAAGTCACGTCTCACATAGTCATTTTTCTCATTTAACCCTTGATAGAGTGTATGGAGAAAAGTACCTCGTACAAGCTTCACATCATAGTTAAAACCAGTACCGACTTGTTGTGACTCAAAAAGAACACACTGTTTTAAGCCCATTATTCTGTATAAAAACCGTTGTGAACTTTCTTTGTCTGACTGTTTGGCATTAGTTAGTTCTTGGAAAAGTTCAGTACTGCTTTTATCACGAATGTGAGAGCGAAGAAACCTCTTAAGTTCATCAACATTTAAGTCACTCTTGTTAGTTAACATGTCTCTAAATGTACCAGGTTTTGTGATTTTAAGTACACTTCTAATCAATTCAGACTCAGTGAACCCTTCTTGTAAACCTTCATCGATTTGTTTGCACAGATTACCATAAGAGATGTCTGAACCAGTATCTGATATTTGTCCACCATAGAGTTTAAACTCTCTGCGTGGTAGCAGACTTGCTACATCACTAAGACTCAATACCTGATTTCTAGAGCTTGAGGACGGACTAGCCATACCCCGTGGAGGAGCGAAAGTTCTTGTAGTTTCAGGTGGAGCGGTGAGACCCTTCTGCGTTGCACTAGTGTCTCTGTCTTCTCCAGGGGATAAGGGAGGTAATGGGTGATGGGGAAGGTCTTTCGGCTGGGGTGGTGAAGGGGGGGAAATGTCTCTGGGGGGTGTAAAGGAGCGTGTGGGGGAAAGGTCAGGTTCTGGGGTGGAGGGGAGTGGGATAGCAGTTGGGTCGACCTTCCGGACATAAGTTGACTCCTCAACTCTAGTCGGTTCAGCATCTGTAGACTTCAGTAGATCGGTGATTAGGTCATCTAGGAGGAGTAGATGGGACATGCCTTCATCCTCCATAGACTTCAACTTGTCGCTTCTCAAGTAGTCAACGATCAGCTCATACAGGTCAATGTCACTTAGCTCTTCAATGTTGGCCTCTGCAGTGCCGTCATCAATAGAAAGGACAATTGCTTGTAGCTGACTTGTACTCAAACTAGAAAGCTGTCTCTGGATCTTGACGATCAGCACCCGCCGTGGTGTATTAGTGGCCATGACATTCAATGGTGGTAGACACTCTCTGGATGACACATGTAGATGTAGCCTTCCCTGAAGTTCTGGACACCTCCAACGCTGAACTTGCACTTCTCACCAGGAAGTAGCTTCACTCCAAAACAATCCCGGACGAGCCCCCAATTGTTACCGGCGCCAGCCCTAGGGGTAAGCTGGGCGGTAGCAAGTGGCACACAGCTAGCGTAGGCTGTGTTGCCTAAAACAAAGTCTCTGGCTGTAGGTCTGTGGACAGATGAGGGAGACACGTTAACAGACCATAGCTCATTTACTTCTGACACTTAACACAATTATCACATTAACACATCCATACAATAGACAATAATCCATAAAATAACAACACAATAAATAATAGCAATTAAATTAAAATCAATACACATAATTAACAAAATGTAAAAAAGTACAAATAATAAAATATAGACTTTAAATAATAACACAATAAATAATAGTAATTAAATTAAAACCAATACACATAATTAACAAAATGTAAAAAGTACAAATAATAAAATATAGACTTTAAATAAAATATAATTCACATCAATCATAAAATATATCAAAAAGATAATATAATAACATTAAACACGTTTTCCTCACTTTAATATCATTCTATCATTGCAGCAAAATGCTTATTTTACTTGTTAGTGCCAAAAACACTATCATCACGTCACTTCCGCTCTCACTCACATACACACACAGAAGCGCGGAGCTAGATAAAAAAAAAAGCACCTCTGAATGGCGGGCTGAACCACTAACGCACACCCAACATGGCAGTCTCAATAACCCGAACACAGACGCTCCAACTTATGTGAGCACGCCAGAAACTTATCCACAGAGCACACACTGGCTCCATACGTCGGTTTCACACCACCAAACCATCCGCAATCAGCAAAGCGACCACACTAAACGGCGGAGGCACACACACACTACAAAACGTACTGATACTTCGTCCTTAAGTTTTTTAGAAACAGCAACCGTTTCACCAGCGTTTCCACACTAACACACACTCATCTACATGTTATCAGGACAACGTTTAAGTTCACATATTTTATGTTTTATCGACATACCTGTGGACAGATGAGGGAGACACGTTAACAGACCATAGCTCATTTACTTCTGAGCAGCGCCTGCGTGAGAGCCCTCTATGCCCACAGTGGCGCAACTGCACCCTCTGCTGGTGTGGATGTACACAGGGACCTTTACTATATAGAGTACACATTAGTATTGCAATACAAAAAAATAGAGGGGGTGTCTGTTTTCATAAAAACTTATATTATAGCGTTTTTTTTCAACCTACTACAATAGGAGTCTCTTAAGTCTAAAAGAAAACCTTGGTATTTTGAAATAGAGTTTTTTATACACCGCTTAGAAAAATAAAGGGAACACTCAAAAAAACACATCCAAGATCTGAATGAATAAAATATTCTCATTGTAGGCTTTGTTCAATGAGTACTGAATGTGCTGACAACCAAAATCAAATAAAAAACAATGGAAATCACATTTAATAACCAATGGAGGCGTGGATTTGGAGTTACAAAATTAAAGATGAGAAACACACAACAAGCCAATCCAATGTTGATGTAATCCCTAGAACAGGTCAAAATGAGGCTCACCCCTGGCATGCTCCTGATGAGGTGACAAATGGTCTCCTGGGGGATCTCCTCCCAGACCTGGACTAAAGTATTCGCCAACTCCTGGCCAGTCTGTGGTGCAACGTGACATTGGTGGATCGATCGAGACCTGATTTTGCAGATCAGTTTCAGCTTTGGGTAATGGGCAGGCCAGTCGATTGCTTCAATGCCTTTCTCTTGCAGGAACTGCTGACACACTCCAGCCACATGAGGTCTAGCATTGTTCTGCATTAGGAGGAACCCAGCATAGGGTCTCACAAGGGGTCTAAGGATCTAATCTCGGCACATGGAGGGCTGTAGATACACCAGATTGCTCTGACTGTCAGGTTTGTCATGTGCTCAGTGTGAACATGTTTTCATCTGTGAAGAGCTCAGGGCACCAGTGGTAAATTAGCCAATCCTGGTGCTCTCTGACAAAAGGCAAGCATTCTGCACAGTGTTGGGCTGTGAGCACAATCCCGATGATTCAGGCCCGCATACTATCATCATAGAGTCTGCTTCTGACCATTTAAGCAGACAAATACACATTTTCTGGCATACTTGATGGGCCATTTTGCATGGCAGTGGTAGTGCTCCTCCTGTTCCTTCTTGCACAAAGGCAGAGGTAACGGTCCTGCTGCTTGGTCTTTGCCTTCCTAAAACTTCCTCCTGGTGTAGTGGCCTGGCGCTGACAGACACAGCAAACCTTCTTGCTACAGTTTACATTGATGTGCCATCCTGGATGAGCTGCCTACCTGAGCCACTTGTGTGGGTTGTGGAGTCAATCTTATTCTACCACCAAGGTAAAACCACCAACATTCAAAAGTGACAAGAATATAGCAGAGAAAGCATAGGTACTAAGAAGTGGTCTCTGATCCCACCTGCAGAACCAGTCCTTTATTGAGTGGGTCTTGTAAATGGCCAAAAATCAAAACCCGTTGTCAATTCCATTTGCTCAACGACATGTGAAATTGATGGATTAGTGTTGTTTGCTAATGGCAGGCATGCACTGTTTGAGGTTTTGCCCTTTTCAGGCCAAATCTTTCATTCATGCAAATGCATTTTTGATCAGACAGTTTCAGGTTCATCGTGTATCCTGTATCGTACAGTATGCAGGGGGTAACTATTGTCAATTAGCCTCTCATGACCAACTGCCGATGAGGAATCTTAAGGTCGCTAAAAAATTAAACAAGTTTGAATTGCAAGCTGCAAGCAAACAAGTTTGAGCTGTAACCAAGTACAAAGGTTGAAAATATTATACAGTGCATGCCTGCCCCAAGTGGATAGTTTGATTTACAATAACTGAAGTTATATTGTGTTGTATATGTGTACCCTTTAATTTTATTGTTTTAGCTATGTATTTAAAGACATCCATGGACATTTTACACACCGACTCAGCAGTGAAGAATATACATGTACAGAGGAATAACGAAGGCAAGTTATTTTATATAGCACAATTCAGTAAAAAAAAAAATTAAGGTGCTTTACAAGATTTCAACAATTCAATTCCATTCAACAATAGAAAATAGAAAGAAAGAAAAAATTATAGGCAGAATAACAACAAGTACCTGATATAAGCAAGTAGAAAAGCATTCAAAATCTTACCTCAGTTAACAGTTTAAGTTTAAAACTCAAAGACCATTCTAAACAAATGGATTTTTTGATTTGACTTAAGATAACTCAGGCTTTCAGCACTTTTGGTCTTCTGAAAGTAAATTATCTGAAAATGTATAGTCGGAATTGCTGAACATGTATACTATAATGTACAATATATCCAGTTTATGACTAATGCAGAAATGCAAAACTTTGCTTTTGGTTGTGATGAAAAAGCTTTATAATCAAAGGTAGCATAAGGTAGCATTATGCTATAGGTAGGCTGTTGTAGCTCTGTGATCTGTCAACACTCTGCCGTGTTTTCACAAGGTTGTATGTTACTAAATTAGCTTATCTGGTTGTAATATAAAAGTATTGGCTGCTATGATAGCATTCCACCCTCAATTCAAAAGTCAAACTACATCATGCAAGCACTGTAATAAAAAAAATTCATATTCAATGACATGCACATACACATTTCTTAGGGCTCTCTTTAGACTCCTAAAAACCTTAGATGAAAAGAAGAGACATAATACATTGATTTCTCCCAGACTTACTTAACTAATTTAATTTCATAGTTTAAGAGGCAGCCGAAGAAACTCACAACACACAGCAAATGTCAATACAGCTGATGTGATTTATAACAGCTCACACATAGCAAGCTGTTATGTGTTACTGAATCTGGTGCTGCAGTGTGTTATTGATTCTATTCCTTGAGAGCATGACTGCTGTGGCTTTCACAATAAAAACACTTCATATGCTCATTGAGATTCATGGGGGCCATTGATTGAAATTGTCATTTGTTATGCTTCACAACACATATGTTTTTGTATAGTAAATGTGCATCTTTTAAGCCTGACAAGTAACTAGGTGCACAATTATGGTTTAAAATTTATTTTCAGCACTGTGTTTTTTGTTTTGTGCATTTTATGATGTCATCATGTATGCTGATGATAAAATAATTTAATAACAAAAATAAGTTACAGCAATGGTCTCAAACTTCTCAGTGCTTTTTGTAAGAGTTGTCATAAAATACAACTTTATTCTCGTATTATTAGGACATAATATTACAAATATATTCTCGTAATTTTACGACTTTATTCTAGTAATGTTACGACTTAAAGGCACTTTATGCAACATTTTTCAGTTAATTAATGTGTTCCATAACGTTTTGGATGATTAAATGAGTCATTTCAGATTGAACAAATGTATTCTCGGCCGCCCTGGTGGTCTGTGGGGGAAATACCGCACTTGCAATAGGGGGTTTTCAGTGACGTCACTGGCCAGCTTCCGGTCCGCCATCTTGGGTGGCATATTATCGTATATCGTATATATCATGTCGCGAATGGATAAGTACGCCAGCACGCTAGAGCCACCAGATCATGGAACATATCTGAGGAAATGTTCCGTGATCGACCATATGGACCCCTATGCCCTCCACGGTGCCTTGTTTAGCACTAATCCAGATGATTGGCCAAATGTAGAGCACAGCGACATAGTTCATTACGCCATCATACGTGGACGGGTGAGTTTTAATAAGATGGTAAAAATGTAAACAATCCGACGCAGGGCTCGCTATGCTAGGTGGCTAACGGCCGGCGGTGCGCGAACAGTTCCAAAGCTACAAGTCCTTGGAGTCTCGTGCAGTTTACGAATGGATGGGTTCGGGAGCTGCAGCTCATAAAGCCAGCAAACAGTGCTAACCGTTAGTGCTAACAACCACTCAGGCATGTAATGTACTTTTAACTAGCTGCTATGTGTTTCAAAGGTTTGGTTAGTAACGTTTACTGCCAAACCTCCCTAAACCCTCCGGGTTTCTCACATATTTGAGCCCTTTCCCGCTGGTTGAAATCAAGTTAAGGTGAAATTAATCAAATTAAAACACGGCCGAGAGAGGGAGTCCAGTACGCGGTAGTCATAGGCAGTAGTCTGAGTAGCGGCGGCGGAGGCAGTCAACATTGCGGCCACGGAAAGTAATACGTCATGACGCCCACGCCCTATTATTAGTATATTCTTACATGTTTTAAATGCTTGACAGTTAATTACCTGTGACAAAGTGAGCACTGCAGACTCTGGCGTATTCCAGCTTAACACCGTCCAAATCGGACCTGGATATCCGTGTCAGCCATAGGTGACGGCGTTGTTCAGATAGCTGTATTGTTTTTTCACATTGATTCACGATAATGGCTGGTATGCGATAGAAAGAGCGTTGATCTCCACCTCCATGGGCCGTGCAACCAACAATTACACACGTTTTCACCATTTTTCACTGTCAATGCTGCCACCCAATATGGCGGACGCGCTGAGTAGTCACGTGAGCGTGACGTCACCTGAAAACCCCCTATTGGTGGAGCCCTCGGCCCACACCCACAGGCTCAGAAGTCTTGCGAGAGTCGGTCTTGCTTTACGGCGAGAACTGCTACACGCCCCCAGTTAAAAGCATGCTCGTTGCTAGCACAGTGGCGATCTTTGTGCAGTTATCATGGCGGAACCAGCGTGAAAACAGTGAAAGCCCATGTCGGAGCAGGCAAGAAAGAGGAAAAGTGCTCCGGACAGAGAGAGGAGTCGTACACGGGTGAACATCGGGCAAGCTTTTTCTGAATGGCGAGAGCTAAAATAAAAAGAAGGCTGACGCGGATCTCGCGTTTCTGCTGATGCGATTGTAAGTAACATTGGAATGGTTTCTCTCTCTCTGTGTGCATGTTCATACTTTCACTGTGTTAGTCATTCGTTGCGTTTGCCTGTCTGCTAAGCTCAAAACAACCGCGCCTGGCTTGACGGAGAAACCAGGAGAACAGCTGTGCATATTTACGTAAGTGCACTTTTACTTTCGCCTTCTGGGGGGAGCCTCGCTGGAAAATCAACACCGGTTGCATAGTATACCTTTAATTTTCTTAATTTTACTACTTTATTCTCGTAATGTTACAACTTTATTCCCGTACTTCACAACTTTATTCTCATAATATTACAACTTTATTCTTGAATAAAAAAAAAAAAAACATCTGTAGCCTGGCCCTAATACTCCATCGTAATTGCCTGCATTTTGAGGCGGAATGCAGCTAACTTTTTCCTTTTTGTTACAACACTAGTTTTGTTCTGATTATTGGAAGTATGTGTGCTTGACTAGAGGTGGAAATTTTATTTTAGGTACAATAGTTTGTTTCATAGGTTAATTCAAACAATCAGTAAGTTCACACCGCACGCCATCAAAAAAGCGTCTGCTGCTTCATTTTTGATGTTCGTACACAGGTCAGACATGTAAAGATGCGTCTGATGCTTCTGCTGCTCCTGTGTTCAGTGGCAGAGAGAGGCTTTGCTATATGTGCTGTGATAAGTGGGTATAAAGTAGTTTTAATATATTTTTATGTGAGAAAGTTCACCTTAAAACATCATCTGTGCAGTCAGCTCATAAGGTTACGATCCTGCCCTAGAAAAGCGAACATATTTTGCCGGCAGTTATCAATTTTAAGTTATTTTAATTTCATATAGTCATAATAAACAGTTTCAGTTGAGTGATCACAGTGCCCTGCATCAGCAGTACTGCCCGTCTCCCTACCTGCTCGCTTTTCAGCTTCTCTGATTGGTTGATGTGGTACATTGAGAACTCCAGCATCTGTTGCTTGTGAAATTTCTAACATCGATCATAGTTTACAGGGAGAAATTAGGGAGTACCAAAGCCATGCATCCCAAAAAAAGCGTAATTTTTTTCTTTCTTTTTGGTAAAGGGTGTATATTGTAAGCCTGTACGCATTGCTAGCTAAAAACCTACCATAGAACATGAAACATAATGATCTCACTGAGTTTCATCAGATGTACTAATAGGACAAGTATAAGTTCCTGTGTTGAGCAGCCATTTAACATGATCTAGGGCTGATTTATGAAAAGACTCTGTAAAACAAAGTTTTTAGCAAAAGCTAGACATAGTGAGATGTCAGAGTGACTGATGTTACCTTATCCAATTTCCAGCTGCCATTCTTGATTATGCTTTATGTTTGAAGAACTGGTAAAAGGAGTGAGTCTGGTATGCTCACTAATTTCTGACTGAAATACATTTTCTACATATATAGTATTTACACTAATGAGTGACATAACTCTTTAATTAAAGATTAATAAAAAAAAAATTTCTTAACCCCCCTGCATTACTTCCGAGGTACAGTGATCCTATCATTGAAGACCTATATGTTCTCTATAAGTATCAAGTTTAAAGAAACATTTTATGTTTTTACCCAAATATAATAAGATTTTTCAGGCCGCTATACAGATAGATATAGATATACTTTCTTTATCCCAAGCATAGAAATTGCAGAAGCTGGGAATTTGCTATTCTTCAAAGCAGTAATCTATGTAATTTGAGAGGGACCTGAATTAGAGCGACCCTTTGTGGCTGTTGATAAAAGCTTTGGATAGGACGACAAAACAGATATGACTCTTACTGCACCTATCAGATGTATATATATATTTTTTTAGTTCTCTGATGAGGTATTTAATCTAGAGGGGTCAATTTGGCCCTGTCTTAACAAGTAAATCAATGCTTTTTTAATCTGCTGGTCCAAAGTGGTCTGCTATCAGATTCTAAAACACAGACGGAAACAATTTTTTGACAATGTAGTGTTGCCAATTGCTCTCAGGGTGCCAAACCTACATGATACTGGTCTAGCACCCCTAGTGGCTAAAAGTTACATGATGTTGCTTTAAACAGGATGGATAAAAAGCATTTGTTTTGGAAAGTTTTTCTTCTACTTAAAAGTTTTACATCACTTTGTGCTACTCTATCACATAAAGTCACAATAAATCATATCAGAGTGTATGGTTTTATCATCCTAAAATGTTCCAGTCATTCATTTTTTAAATTCTTCTTTGAATTTCTTTTTTTTCCTTTAAAATTAGATGTCGGCCCTTATCTCTCACTGTTTTGCAGTGTCAGTCAGGCAACTTTCTTTCCTCCTTTTTACAAAACCGAGCCATTTTCCTTTCAAATAGTCTGCCAGTCTTAGTTGTGTAGGGGGGAAAGCTCACATCAAAGTGATCCAGTCTAATCACACATCGGGGAAATCAAACTCTTTCTCCCTGCATTTTTCTCCTTTGCTTGGTCTTTTTTTACCAAATAATCCAGTTAGTTTTGGGGTAACTATTATCGCAGCAAGTTTTTCTTTCCTCTCGAGCCCCTTGCATTTCTTGCCCTCATGTTCCCAAATCCAGAAAATAAGGTCAGTTGTTTGCTTCCTTGACATGGTAGCTTTGTCCGGCTAATGGTTTCAAATGAGTGATCTTATTCCTGCTGGCAGCTTCTTTAACCTTTAAGACACTAATCATGAATGATAGAGTGAGTCTCTCACTTTCTTTATCCTATCTTTCTTTCTTTGGACCATTTAAGGATGTTGATTCATTACAGCTGTAAAGAGGGTTGTGTTTCTTTGTATTTTTTTTTTTTGTGTGTTTTTTCGTGACCTTATAAGGCCTCATCTGCATTGCTGTTTGTGTGTATGTTATTTGCTGTGACTCGGTGGAGTGACCGAACGGTGTCAAAGCCATATTTGCACCGTTAATTAGCATGTCCACCAGCAACTTCATGGGTATCTGCGGTGAAGTGAGTTTGTATTGTCTGTTAATCTTAATTGGAATTTCCAGCACTGCGCATTTGCAGGTCTCTGTGTGTTGTGTCTAATTGGAATATCCTCTAGAGTGTATGGCAGCTGGCTGGCTAACAGAGAGAGCAGAAGAGAGGGAGGAGAGAGGAGTGAAAGGAGTAAACAGGTAATGATGTGACTTGCTGATGGGGCTTTAATGATGACAGCTCTACCAAGTGTATAAGTTTGTTTTGGGATAAAGCAGAGGGGAAATATGGGTACGATGACATTGGGAAGATTTTTAAAGGAGAGATAAATTCACATATTACTTAACTTTATAATTTAATACTTTTAATGTTATTGTAGCTCATCTAATGCCAGGGCATTCGATTAAGATGCCCTCTGAAATACATCATAGACAGTTCCATTAAAAATAATCAACTCTCTTATGTATTTCAGTCCATTAAAACCAATTCTAATATTCAACAAAGATGAACAGGAAAAACCAAAACACAGTGTTATGATGGTGTATTTGAATGAAGCTTTCTAAATCAGTCTGTATCTATGGGAAAATTAATTGCATCCCAAATCTCATAACAGGTTGTGCCATGCTTGTAAACAATAAGTGTCATCAAGCTTTTGTGATAAATGGCATTGTTACAGTAATTTTAGCACAGTCCTGTTTAGACAGTTGATTAGATTCAGACAGATTAGAGAATTTTCTGGGATGAACAGCCTGTTTAGGGTCATTGCACCTCAATTGGACATAAGCCTGGACTTTGATTAAGTCACTGTGGGGAAAAAAAAAAGTTGAATCTCTGTCACTCATTCAGAGATGCGTACTCATTACTATTAAACAACTATACTGCAGCATCAATGTTTTGTCCTTGTCTGTCTTTTTGCCTGTTTCAGGACATTACTTTGGTAATTCCTAAAGAAACCTAGAAAGTAATACCCTCCTTAGAAAAGACTTAAGTTCATGAAATACTTAAACAAATAGTTGAAGTGGTCCTGGGTAATGGCATATTTATAGATATAGAGTCATCATGGTTTCCACATAATGTATACAGCAGTTGAAACTGCAGCTTTTTTTTTTTGGAGATTTCTGTTAATTAAACACAAGTCTTCAGTCAAAGCCTGATGTCTGATTGTAGTATCTACAATCAGACATTAGGCTAAAGTGTCTCAAATGCTCCTAAAAATAACCCAAAGGTACTTACACATATTGGGTACACGTACAGATGGCTGAATATTTTGCTTCAGGATTTTTTTTTGTCTAAAGAGCAGAATTAATTGTGTCATCAGCTGAATCAAGTCACCCCAGTTCCTGAGGCAGCACGAACTGGAGTGATATAATGCCTTATATGATTCTAGATTCATCTATCAGTCCAAATAATTGTTTTCATATATATATATGTATATATATATATATATATATATATATATATATATATATATATATATATATATATATATATATATATATATATATATATATATATATATATATATATATATATATATATATACACACCCTCTTTTGCTTTTTAAAACTTTCCGTTTTATAGGCAGTTTTACCGTTGCATATCCAGTCTTTTCTTTGTTGCTCCTGTGTTACTGACTTCTTCGTTAGATACCTGATGTCCAGGTTTCGCAAACTATTTTGTATTTGTTAGGTAGTCTCTAATCCAGGTTTTGTGGACTTGGATTTTGGCTAAATAATTGCATCCTCAACTTCAACTCCACAGCAAATAGAAAACCGATAGCTGCTTGTTTCCTTGCTTAGGTGAACCAACAGTGTCTCTCCAAGTCCTGTATGAAGTGGGACATCAGGGCAACAGGTCTATAGTCACAGAGGACTGTTGGCCTAGCTTTCTTTCTTACAGGAACAAGTCAGCAAGTCTTCCACATCGCTGGAGCTGTCTCATGGGTCAATCTAAGGTTGAAGAGGTGTTGTAGAATCCAACACAGCCGTACCCTTAGGCATTCGGGGCTGACATCATCTGGATTATAAGTCTTGTTCTGGCTCAGGCTTTACATTTGCCTCTTCACTTGACTTATAGAGACAGACACATAGATGGAGGAGGTTAAGGGAGCAGCACCATTGTCATGAGAACAAACAGATAGCAGAAGAGTCCATCGCAGAAGTGGATCATTTGTTTTTTAATTTCTGCAGGTCAGAGTAGGATGTGTAGCTGTTGGAAACCTTCTTCCCTACTTTATATTTTGAGATGGTTGTGCTAAAGTAATATCTTGTAGTAATCAGTCCAAGTCTAATATCAAACAGAAACTGATTAGTCCTTACTGGCGAATATTGTTAAACAGAAAAAAAGGTTGTATTTTCTTATGCATGTTTTATGCTACAAGGGTGAGTTGCCCTCTACAACAAATTTTCTAAGCAGTGGCAAACTAGTGATGTATCTTAAAACACCTCAATCTCATTGTGCCAAATTTAGTATGGTATGTATTGCAGAGGCTAAAACATGACATAGCTGCTTTTTTGTTTTTAGAAGGCTGTCCCGTCAATCCTTAGCATGCTTAGTTTTAGCTTCCTTGTTGAGGATATTGAATCTTTCTTAGCTCCAAGGGTTAGTGTAACAGCACAAGTGGTTTGTGCGTTTTTTTTTTTTTTTTTATGCGAAACCTTTTACTACTTTTTGTTTCCCTATCTTTTGGAGGTTTTCTGACTGCGATCTGTGAGGGGGAAAGAAAGGATCTTTGGTCACCTGCTAGTGTATCCTTCACATTGATCCTGGTCACAACACTCCTCTGAATAACCAACAAGGCTCTGAATAACAGCAGGTAGAAAGCACAGAGAGAGAGAAAACGTCAAAGAAGTCTAAAGGTACACAGGAAGTAAAACCACCTAAAATAGAAAGTTTCAAACACAAAGAATGACATGAAGGATAGCTGAGAAAGAATAAGAATGTCAGAGATGAAACGGCAAAGAAATGGTACGATAGATCCTTTACCATCACTGAGCAATGAAGTATTGTTTTGAAAAAGGTCACGCTACCACGCAGTGGATTTTGGCTTCATATCGCTCCTCCTGCACCCTGCAGACATGTGAAAGGTTGTGTGGTGTAAATGTGCAAGTGTGTGTTTCCTCTCCCTGTTGCTGGAAACCACAGGGTACATTCTTTTTCCAACTACCTCTCTGTATGGGCCTCATCATTGCTTTACAGGACTCAGTGAATAGAAGCCCAATTTATTTCTCTCTTGTCTGTTTCGTTCGTCTTCCCTTTTTTCTTCTCTCTCCATGTGAGCTATGTCTCCTGCTCTGCTCCAGGTGTCCTTAATGAGGGGGACTTATCTTATGTCTCCTGCAAAGCAAAAGGCAACCATTTTTGCTTCATCCTGCCAAAGCACTCGCTGTGGATATATGTATTCTCCATTGCTCAACAGGAGTCTTTCAACTTGCAATCACAAATGTCACATTTCAAGGTAGTTTGCTAAGGCTTGATTGATGAACTTAATATAGGTAAATATTTTTCAATTTCAGGTAAATAATAATTACTTAAAACCTAATAAAGTTAATCACTCCCAATTGTTTTAAGCATAAATATGCAAACATAAAGCACAATTTACATTTTCTTTGTTGGAGCTTAACAATGAGGTATGTAGGAAAGAAATAATATACTTAAACTTAGATTAAAGCTACTTTAATATAACCAATCTGTTCTGGAACTATATATTTAAGTGCTTAAATATATAGTTCCAGCCTTACCTGAATTAGCGTCCATTAGTCCCAGTAGCAGAAATCTCATGTTGTATATAAATTGATGTTAAACAAATTTTAACTATTGTTAAAGAATTAAATACTATATAAATTCTACATTTTAGTGAATGACATAGTTGGTGTTAGTTAGCATAATTAACTGTAATCGTCTGTCTTCATGTCTGTATCCTGGAAAATGCAAACACTTAGCTTAACTCAGAGAATCCCAAAAAGTGAAACCTTTGCGATTCAGAGTGTTCCATTATGGAGAGGTTTAAAATATATCCTTTACTGAAATAAGTGCAGGGAAATAGACTGTGATGCAGTATAGTGACAAAATGACTACCCAGTGACATTATTTTTTGGGGGTTTAGGTTTTTTTTTTGGTAAAACATGAATATTTTAGTTGGAGCTGAAAGGAACTCCCAGAATACCTCTCACTAAAATGATTGGCTCAGATATTTGTTTAAAATTAATTGGAAATCTTTATGCTTTCATTTCAAAAAACAGTTCAATTTTCCAGTTATCTTTTGTGTAAGACCAAATTGTAAAGTAATTAAGTAGCAGCTTCACACATCCTTTTCAGCTCAAAGTCAATTCGCCCCAGTTGAATGACATGTTTTTAAGACTGGTATGAATTAACATCCTGTAACAGATGTCCTCTTATTATACCTGAAAAAGTTGGCTATGAATCTACCAAAACTGGAAAGTACTAAATGCCAAATGAGCCAAAATGATTTGCACTAGCTGTAGTCTTTAGCACTTCTGAAAATGCAGCACATAAATAGAAAAGGTACCGTAGAACACAAATGTGTGAGAAAATATTTTACAGCTCCCAATTATTAAAAACAATCATTAATCCTTCATTAAAATATTCTTTTATAGTCTTTTTAATTTACAATTGCATGCAAATATTTGTTAGATAATTTTCAGGTTTCATATACAAATTTATTACTGTTAATGCAGTGAAATATAGATTTTACACTGAAAATAAAAGTAGATTTAATGTCTTGAAAACTTGTTGAGATGAAAATGCAGTTTACTGAGTTACTTAACCATATAGTCACTCATTGCTAATATATATACCTAGATTAATTAGTGTAAATCCAAAAATCCCAACTTTAAACTGAAATAGAGAAATACTTCTAGGGTGCATATGTATAGGCAGGTGATTCCTTTTTTTATTTTTTTATTTATTTATGCATTAAAAAAAGATAAATAAATAAAAAATAAGCAGGTGATTCCATAATTAATTAGTATCTGGGAAATCAACATCTTTACTTTTAGTAATGCGCTGTGAATTACTGTTTTATTGTTAGAATTTTTTTGGTTTCTTTCACAGTTTGCTTTTCCATTACAACAAATACATTTTATTGCCAAAGATAATGAGTTAATCACAACACACAGGTCTTTTTAATTGGTGAATTAAGGTGGGGGAGAGAAGGTTAAATAAGAAACAAGGTTTATATTTTCTCTGAAGAGGAGCAGTGAAACGCCTCAGCATTCTGGGGGAAATGCAGCAGATGTTTCCTGAAAAGAAGTCCAGCTACACTGATGCCTTAAATGGTATTTGATGTAAATATTTATTATAATTCTTTTCTTTAAAAAAAAAAGGCATATAAAACTTGTTTAGTTATCTTGCAAGTACATTTCTATCCATAATGTACCACCTATAAGGTTTTCTTAATTTCCTTTTAAATCTACAGGATGTAATTTTAAAAAAAATGTATTTACAGATGCGCTTTGTCTAATCTGATTTATTTTTGCAAGTAAGAATTGACAGAAATTCCAGGCTCTAATTTGAGAGGCTAGTAGAGCAGTACACAAAAAACACCTGTTGCTTTAATCTAAGTCAAAGTATGGACTCTGGGCTGAGGGATTAAATATAACTGCATCCCATTCTATACAGTTTTACATTTGCAAAAATAAATTAACCATGTATCATTTTCTGTCTTCCTCATAATTTGTTCGTGTTGGATTTATTTAAAATCCTCCTAAAATGTTGAGGTCTGTTGTTATTTGACAGTTTAAGCCATGTCCATACATTTTCAGATGGTGTATATACTATTAAATCGTAATACTTGGTGTGCTGATGTCTGTACAGGGCACACATATCTTAAAACTCACAGCTCTTCATCACAACACAGCAGCAGAAATAAATCCAACCCTATTTTTAAGGTAGGATTTAGTTTAGTGTTTTGATTAGATGTAGCTGTTAACACAGGGACATCTCTCATGTTAGTTTAAAGTGAATAACGCAGAAAACGAGTTATTGGCAACTGGTCTATCCTCAGCAGTAAACTTATTACATATAACTTTGAATTAAGTTGACTTTGGGCAAATAAAACATTCAGATTTACAAGTTAATAAGATCTGCAACTAACAAGCTTCAGCATTAGAAAAACAGATTTGCTATATTATAAGAAAAAACCTTTGCATTTTTTCATCCACAGAGATTCAACAGCTGCATGGATTAGATAGAGAGGAAAAAATATCTCGTTCGTGTTTCGTAGAAGGTAATAAGGCACTTGTGACCAGCGAGCCTGAGCCCAATTAGTTACACTTACACAAAGTTGCAATATTGTGCAAGACAGTCTTGTCTTGTCACAGTTTTTTTTTTATCCCTTTGACCATGATCACCTTGTTTGAAATGTGTGTGTGCTGATATGTGTGTGAAACTGTGTAACTTGAGGTTTTAACAAGCTCAGTAAAAAGTAACTCAAAAGCCACCTTTTTAATGTGTAAAGATTTCGAAAAATAACACACCTTTCTCACCTTTCTTTGTCACTTTTAGAGCAGAAATGTGTTCCTCACAAGCAGACACCTTTGTAGCCTTTTTCGTGTGGTCATAAACTGATGGTTTTGATTTTCTCCTTTGTCTTTCCATGCTTTTTGCAGCTAAATAAACTTAGCAAAATATACTTTTTTATTGAATTTAAATGTAAACCTTTTTTCCAAAAGGGAAATTAAAAATTACTTTTTTTTTTCCTAAGATCTGTTGTAGATGTTAATGCCTGTCGATAGGAAGGATTTCCTGTAGCAGCCTGTCTTGCCGCCATCACTGCCATTAAGTCTGTGTGAAAAGGCCTAAAACAACTAAAACTACTATAGCATACTCAAATTATTTTAGATACGTTTTTTACCCTTTTAGAGTAGGTACAAAACCTAGGTGTCTTCGTCAAGAAAATCTTCTTTTTTTTTAAACCAAGGAGTCAATTTTGTTATACTTGCAAACATTTCTTGGTTACTGAGGGTTCAGCTACAATACTTAGCAGTCATAAATGCATCAGGACAGTAAAATAAGTTCAAGGTTAATGCCTAATGCTACGTTCACACCGGATGCAGCAGGCGCAGCAGAAGCAGCGAGTTTACATGCAAAGTCAATGGTTGACGTGCAACAAGGCGCAGCAAAAGGTCCTGCAGCGTGTTTTGAGCAGCAGGCGCAGCGTGTCTGAGCAGCTGAAGCAGCGCGTCGGGAGCGTTCAAGCATCTGATGCGCGCAACGCGCCACAAACGTGCTGCTGCTCGAGATGGAAAATTTTTACTTTTGCTAGCTTGACGCGCCGCATCAACCTATCAGAGACGCTGATCTGGGAGATGCCAGGGAGACAGACACATCGCTGATGATACAGAGCGTTGTGATCACTCATCTGATACCATTTATTAATGCCTAAATTAACTTAAAATGCTGAAACCTGCTGACAAAGCGTGTTCGCTTTTATTATCCTGGTGCCTGCAGTTTGGATTATGTACATGAAAACCACGTTCCAGCCGGAGCGGCAAACCACGAGGAGGCAACCGGGCCATAGGCTGCTGTTGAATGGGATTCCTATAAACAGCTGGTATGTTGGGGTCTTAGCGGCTCCGACATAAATAATATTGGAAGGCAGTAATCTGGATGAACTGACTGCACAGATTAAGTTTTCAGGTGGATGGTAGGAGTGCCACTTGCCTCTTATACACAGCATCACTCATTTCTGCACCAATAGTCATCAATATTAGGGTGCCGTCACCCTTACCAATGTTGCACCAACATCCTATTCAGACCTTTACGCAGACAGCAGAAGCTGCTGGGCTTTACAGACCCCACCTCTATGTTTGTGGGTTACAGAAGCATTGAAGTTTGGATTTCAAATTCTGAAGATCTTGACTTCTTAACTGACAGCCTGACTTCCAGCATTTTGCAAAGTCACCCTACTTCCAAAGCATTTGCCTTAGTCAGAGACCTGCCTACCAAGGACACCCTTTCTTGTCTTTGTTCGACTCATTAAATGATTCAGAGCTAAAAGGGAGAATAGATAATAGCAAGAAGAGCAAGGTCTAATGAAGCAAAAGATAAAGTAAATGAGACTTAAATGAAAAAAGAAAAAGCTGAACTTTAAGAGTTGTTATAATACTCCCAGTTTGCTTTGATTAAAGTTTGGCTTTAGCATAGCTTCAAAATACTTAATTGGTAAAGTGACGCTAATGTCAAGTAACAACATTCCATAATTGATTGCTAATACCGCGTGCTGTGATAAAGGGAGTCTGAAGCAGTGTTGATCTTGAACTGTAGAGCTCTCCATGTCACTCTCCTTAGAAAAGATTTTCATCGACTCCTAAACAAGAATCCCATGGCAACAAGTGACACAGGACTTTGTTTCTCAATTCGGTTGCTGAGCTTCTGCTTGCTCTTCCCTGCTTTCATCGTTCTCTCTCCCCAAGGCCAATATTTTTTCTCAGCATTGTTTTTTTTTTCCTTTTTAGTGTCTTTTATCTTTTTGTTTTTTACATTGAAAAGTTTCTGCATTAAATCTTAATTATTCTTTTCCTCCAAATATCTCCTCTCCATCTCTCTTTCTATAAATTGAAAGCCAAACATATAACTATCCAGAGCTTCTTAATTTTCACACCCTTTGTCTTAGGCATGAAAAGAGTTGATGATATTGCAGATACAGCACTGGAACTTGCAACTTATCTTTGCTTGGATTATCAGATGTAAAAATCAAGTATTTTGCAAGTCATTTCTTTATCTATTGCTTAGAAGTTTCCTATTCTTCACAGGTCTTAGAAATTAGTAAAATTGGTCCTCTTTACTGAATATTTTTAAGGGTAAAAGATTAAAAATTACATGAATGATATTCAAGGAACAAACAAAACATTAGATACCTGTCTGTGTGAATTCTCAGTCGTCCTGGTTATTAGGGGTGTGGGAAATAATCGTTTTGGCGATATATCGTGATATTCGGCTGCCCAATATAATATCGATCTTTCACTTCTTAGTATCGATTTAAAAAAAAATGGTTACATAAAACATTGATGGGAAAATGGGCTACCACTGCACCACCACTCTGGCAGAAAGCGCTGTGGAGCCCTTTAACTGTGCGTGCAGCACCAAATCTGTATTTGAGGCAGTCACAGTGGAAGAAAACCCCAAACAACATGAATAATAATACCTAATCAATATTTTCTGATGAAAATATACAGCACTTGCTGTTTTATCTCATCACTTGATTTTGATAGCTGGGGAAAATATGGCAATATATAGTGATACTGCAATATCGTGATAATATCGTATCGTGACCCAAGTATCGCGACATGTATCGAATCGCAACACTCATGCCAATACTCACCTCTACTGGTTATGGCAGCCATAGACAAGTTTTAAATTGTAAGGCAATCAGCCTTTCACTCAGGTGAGTGAAAGTAAAATCATGATTTGAATAGTCTACTATTAATTCTTACTTTATCTCATAATATTTATGCTTGTATTTATTTCGTATACTTAGCAGACATCCCAAGTTCCAAAGTCATTTCAGTGAGATGCTTATAACCTTAACTTAAGTCAAAAATATGTAAAATTCCTAAATTATAAATGTATATTGACCTCATAAGAAATATAATTTTTATTAAACGTAATTGAAAAGAATTTTCTCTTCATGCAGCTCTCTTAATATATTTGAATCCCTTGCCCTGTTTTTTGTTTCATGCTTTTCTGTGCCCCCATGAAAACACGCTGGCCCCCTCCTGGCCCCCTGGTACATTTGGTCTAGATCTGCCACTGTTCCTCACCTTCACTAGACGTGGATATACTTTAGTACAGGCATCCCCAAACTCGGTCCTCAAGGCCCCCTGTCCTGCAGGTTTTAGAGGTTTCCTTGCTCCAGCACAGCTGATTTTAAATGAAAGCTGATTAACAGGCTTTTGGTCTACTGCAATCATTATAACCAGCTGTGCTGAAGCAGAGAAACCTCTAAAACCTTAAGGACAGGGGGCCTTGAGGACCGAGTTTGGGTACTCCTGCTTTAGTATATTCTGCTGTAAAATTAGTCCTATATTTACCTTTTTTACTAGTGGATTTAACCTGCTTTGCACAGCTTTGAGTGGTAACCAGGTGACTGCCAGATAGTAACCCGAAACCTTTCTGACCAATCCAATCCGCTCTCTGAAAACCAGTCGCCTGGAATGCTGGTTGGACAGAGCATCGCTTTGGACGGAAACGCTGCACAGGTTTCACCAGCAACTTGCTCCCTACACCCCGCTCCCTCTTGTTGTGTCTTTGCAATGGCAGTAGTTCTAAACCGCACATGATGCACAAATTATTGTATTGCCTGCAAGCTCTCACTGGCATAACAAAAAAATAAAAAACACCTTGCAAAGTCTAAAATCCGTGATAATTTATCCGACTCGCGGGCATCCGTGAACAACTATCGATATCAGGGAGACTCCCGGAACTTCCTGGAAACTTGGGATGTCTGACTTAGTTTTGATTTTGTAACTGAACTTTAATGGTAAAGTGGAGGATTTTTGCGAATTTTTAAAAAAAAACTGGCCTCTCTGCTTTAAAAAAAAAAAAAGAAATGCACATGCAAACCCTGTACCTGCTCCTGAGAGGGAACACCTATTAAACATGTGCAAGAGCATGTATGAGCCCATTTCTCCTCGTGTTCCCGGCTTGTTTAAAAGATTTGTAAGATTTCCACTATGTCAGACTCACCACCACTAAGTCAAAATGTCGAAGAGCACATAGGACGGCCTTACGGCCGATTAGAGGGACCACTAATTTTGATGATCCACCTGGAAAAATAACATCCTCCACTATACTTTTAATGGTGCTTAAATCATTACAGGATTTTATTTGATTTTTATCTTTTTTCCTAATATACTTGACCGTATTTGGAACTTCTACACAATACATTTCTGATAAGCTTTCTTTGGAAAAAAAAATCTATCGGAGAGAAAACAAGTGATGTTCCACGAACACTCATCAAACATGGGGATGGCATCATCATGCTATAGTTATGCTTTTCTTTAGAAGGGACAGGGAGACTGGTTAGAGTGGATGGAATGATTGAGGTAAACCACAAAACATCCTTCTACAATATGTCTACTCTGATCTTACAGCAGGGCTTTGATGAGAAGTAATTAAATTACAACAGTAATACTGTTCACTGAGTTTGAAGTGTTGCCAAGCAGATATCCACAAAGAATTACTTGTGACACATAGTGAAATTTACTCGTTGTTCCATGCATGTATAAGCCTTCGGAATCTGAAGTTTGCGTAAGTGTAAAATTGCTTAATGTGCTTCCATCTTATTCTTTAATAACATACTGTACCATAGTCTTGAGTGACATTTTGAGCACATACCAAGTCAGACTAATTATTTACATTAGCTGTAATGCTTCAGCTCTTGTACATGCCGGATGAGAGAAGACAGCTCCCTCTGCACCCATTAAAGTGTGGTCGAACTATTAAACTGCCTGTCACAATCAATCGTGTGTCCCATGAATTACCGTCTTACACGGACACTGAGTAATAGGGACTTACTGTACATTGGTGGAAGATGTCGGGGACTCGAGCAATGAATAATACTTTAAGTGGGAGCTTCTGGACCTGCCTGTGCTTGCTGTCAGGTAGCAGCCTTTATAGTGGCTATTCTCATTAAAGGCAAACTTGGTTTTTTTAAATCAGGAAGGTTCAGCTAATAGTGTCCTCTTAATGAGGTAAAAGTGTTTTTAAATTCTGTTTCAATATACTCTGCAAAATATTTAAACAGGGACTACTGATGCAAAAACATAAAGATGATTAAATGAACAGGAGATGTAAATTATGTCAATGGGGGCTTCCTTGTGACGTGCATAGTCTGTGTAATTCATATGGATTTGCAAAGTATGAAAAAAAAAATGTTTTCTTCATTATACAGTTGCCATATAAAAAAGTAAGAGCAGTGTGTTTATATTTACGAATCTATATTTTTTGGTTTTTTCTTATTGCCGTTACTGTAAAGTTTTCTTAGCGTTTCTGTTGTCTTTGCACATCTAAAGGTTAAAGTTTCCGCTCTTGAATACATAAAGCTCAAGTAGCGTTTTCCTCCACAAACAGCAGTTTTTAAAGGCTCTAGATTGTATTTATGTCTTGATTTTGAGTGGGTCATTCTTTACAGTATGTTTTGGATTGTTATCCTGCAATAGATACTGTACATTCTGCTATCATCCAGCCTCTTTAGGTTTATTATATCCATATTCCTATATTTTCCTAATAGTTTTCATGTCCCAGTGCAAGAAAAACATCCCAAAGCAAAATACTGCCACTACTATATTTAACAATGAAACACATTGAGATTTAATGACATTTTATATTTGTTGGAGGCCATAACTTTTAGCCAAAGACTAGATGCAATGGAGTTAGCTTTCTGCTCATATGGTGATAAAAATCCCCTTTTTTAGAGAACAATATTTTTCTTTGCAGTGTTAAGCTATTTTTCTGTTGGTTCCTCTTTTTATTCTCTATTCTCCATTTGTCCTTTGCATCTTTTCTTTTATTTCTTGAGCTCTGAATAACCCTGCTTTCTGGGTGTGAAAATGTTTTTTTTTCTGTTCCTTTCTCCATCTGTTCCTTTGCAGCAATTCACTGATACGAATATCACCTCCATTCTTTCTGGAGCAGTTTGCTGAGGAAATGTGTGAACAAAATGTCAGAAAATAGTAATAATGCAGATTCTGACAAGGTAATTTTACTGCTTTATTTTATTTGTAAAAAGACTTTAGTAGCTTGTATGTGAGGAGTGTAAGCTGTCATTAGAGTCTCAGGAGTTTAGTTTTTATTCCTGCTACATTGTGAATTCTCTTTTATCTGAATCTTATAGTTCTTGACTTTGCCAGCACTCTTAGACTTTTAGGATTTGTTCTGTTCTCTTCCCATTCGGTGACCATCAATGAAATGGTCCTGCCCTCTTGTAAACCTCTGTGCTCTTGTTAGTTTTAATGGAAACTAATCTGAGTTTGGAACATTAAGGCTAAGGCCACTATAGTTTATTAAAGTGAGAAATTAAATAAATTCAAATAACAATAAAAAAAAAAACCCTTTCGTATTTTGACGTTTAGGTGAGCACTAAGTAGATTTAATTCAAAGAAAAAAAAACACAAAAAATTTGTATGTATATTAAACAATGTGTCAACCCCCAAAACGTGTTATTATGATGAAAGGGAGGTCAACCTTTTTTAATGCTGGGGAAGTTTTCTTTATTAATAAACAATATGGTCTTTACCTTGTTCTAAAATTATAAAATGTATTTACAAATTACTGAAAACAAATGGGAGATACTAGTAAACCTGTTAGTTCAGAAATAAAAAAAAAAAACTATAAAGGAGAGACATTTTTTTTGAGAACCTTAAACAAAGAGTCGTTGATGGCATAAGTAAACACTCATTTGTTTTTTAAATTCAAGTTTTTAGAGGAAAATAAAATCTGTTGTTGAACAGATGGCTTCAGATTTAGTGCTGGAATCTTAATTTCGGTTCTGGGACAACACAGACTCTGTCCAGGTGTCTCAAATTGCCCTCATGTCACAGTTGAAATGACACTTTATGTAACTACACCTTTCTGGAAGAGTTACCCCAACAATCAAATCTTGAATTGGAGAAAAAGATAGATGGATGTTTATTAAACAATTTCTATTTACATAAATGGCTTTTTTTTTTATTCTGAAAGTGAAAAGAACATTTACAGTCTTAGCAAGTGAGGATCCTGGGATACAATAAGCATTTTAAGATCTGACCCAGGTAATTAGCTAACAATGACTGGGAAAATCTTGTTAAAAAATAGCTAAACTGAAAGTTTTCTGGCTTTATAATTCCTTTACATCTCTCTCCTATTTCTATAGGGAATAAACCATGAACATGGATAGGCTTAAAAAACTAAAGAAGCACGTGATCCTCAGTAAAATCTCCACTGTGATATAATAGTTATAAACTACGCTTTTAAGATTTTCAATAACTGAGGTAGATGTGAAGTCTAAGACATTCCCTTGTGTTCTTTGTGTCTCTCTGTGTAACACTGCAATTTCACAACTTTGTGCACTTTTATTTCATTTGTCCTTTTCTCTCCTTACCATTGCCTCTACAAGTAACTTTCTTCTCCTATCTTAGATTGTCCCAAAACAACAATTTTGGTGTCTTGTTTCCTTATTCCCTGCCACCTCTCAATTGCTTTTCTCTTCTGGCGACCTTCCATTTTTACCACACTTGTCCTTTACTCTTCCACCTCAATATTATATACACTGAGGGTAGCACTCGCCTGATAAGCCCCATGTCTTGAGAGCTTGTCAGCTGTGTCAGGATTGTGGGTGAAGCCCATCATTACATCTGTCCTCCTCCAAACTACTCTCTGAAACTCACCAAGGACTTGTGGGCAGTGCTCAGTCCATTGTATTGTGTGTGTCAGAAGAATTTCTGTTTTTGTTATGGTTTTTTTTTCACTTTTATTTGGCAGAACAGATTCTATTTAGTAAAACTGGTAAATTTAGTGAGATGTACATAAATCTATTAACATTTGTTAACAGAAAAGGCTATGATTTTCAGTCTCTGCAGCCCACAGTTTAAAATAACTGTCTGAAAATGTGAATTTATTCAACTCTCAGGTAAATAAATGAAAGGGTATAGTTTGGGATGAATATGTCACTCATCAATAAGTCAAGCCCTGAAAGTTGACAATATTCTGTTGCTTTCTGGTCCCATGGTACTGTAGTCCAACTTTATCCAAACTTTATCCAAACTTGGTTACTTGACCCATAAAATTGTGGGTACAACAACGACAATTCATACTTTAACAGTGGGGGTGTCTTCTAGTTTCTGCCTCAGATTTTCATCTCAAGGCCCGGCCTCATGTGGAAGAGATCTAGCACAATGCAAGGTTCAAGATGGAATATTTTTGTCGATACGGCTCCCCTGAGGCTTGGATGGTCCAAATGCTGTCTTTCGCTCTTTGGCTCTGGGTGTGCATGTTAAATGTCAGTTGCCCATCTCACATGGGAGAATTTGGTGGAGTGTGTTGGAAGGATAACGTCAATCTGTTCAACTAAACTTGCCATATGGTATTGTATTTGGGAATAGATTATTAAAATTATTAATCTAGTGTATCTCATTTGGACATTTAGTGCAACATAAGTTAAGCACTTCTGTATTTTTTGCAGTTTGACCAATAAGTCTGTTTCTTACAGAAAATTAGACTATCTCTAAAGAACTTTGTGGATATTTTTATTTTAGCTATATAATCTTGTAATTTTTGGTCATTCTTTACCATGTTTCCATTAGTACTTGAACAATTTTTTCTTCAGTACTGGGCTCAAAGATTTTGAGAATAAAAGGAATCCTCACCATCTTTATCTCACCACACAGCTCCTTTATAATATCATTTGGGCCTAGCTAGGTACCTCCAAAGTAAAGTTGTAAATTACTTCCAGTCAGAAGATAGATGTTAACATTTAAAGGTGACGTTAATGATATATATATCTGCCAGGGTTATGAATAATATAGAGCTTAACTGTAATGCATGATATCTTACCTTGCTCTATATCATGTCTCTTTTTGCAGGAGATATGTACAGTATCACTTTGAGACAAACACCATTTTGGTGTCATTATCGCCCATCTTGTGTCAGTGAGACTCGATGCAGAAGTTTCAGGATTTTTTAAAATCTGTAACCAATCTTTCTTTTAGATCATTCCTCAACTTCCTGTTATTGAGTTTTCTTTTTTTTTTTTTTTTTTTTTAGTATTTCAGAAATAAATCGTTCTCATTTTCTCCCTCTCTGTATGTATCCTTCTTGTCTTAGATGTATATCCAAACTACCACCCTGACAATCTCTCTCAGCCTTTCTGCCTCCGTATCTCTGGGGATGCTCTACATGCCTAAGGTCTACATCATCCTCTTCCACCCAGAGCAGAACGTCCCCAAAAGAAAACGCAGCTTCAAGGTGAGCTGAGCTTCAAATTTCACATCCTGAACTACTGCTAAATTACAGACAGGAAAACTCATATGCAGAAAACCGAAGTGAATCAAAATCTAATTGAATTGCCCGAATTGTGAATATTACTGGTATACTCTTATTTGCAAGAATAATAAGAAAAAAAACAGTGTGCAAAATGGAGGACACAAAGCTGCAAAAAATGATATGAGGCTGTCTGAAATGATGAATTGGCTTCACTTTTCAAACAGGTGTTGGGATTACAATTGTGAGTGCATAGAACCACACACTGGGGTTTTAGTGAAGTCAGAGAGACAGACATGAGGCAGCAGAAAAAAAGATTACTTGGCCAGTACTGGAAATCCTGGGTTTGAATTTACAGTGTTCTACAAAAGTATTCACACCTCTTTAATGGCAACCTTATTTTAAGATTTAATAGACATGCAAAAAGTGTATTTCTATTCAGTTGCCCAGAAACACCTTTTGCAGCTGTAAGTGTTTGAGGTAATGTTTGAGCACAAGATAATTTTGCCCACTCAGACTAGAAGTCATTGGTCTGTGAACTTGTTTTTCTTGCCACAAATTCTTATTGGATTATTTCTTTCATTTATTGTTAAAGATATGAGTAATATGTCTTTTGAAAACCAGTCGTTTAGGTTGAAGGAATAAAAGCTCTTTGATTTGGATTGGTTACAAATTCAAAAAGCCTCCAATTGTGCAGTATGTTGTGTTGGCATATAAAGTTTGTGATAAAAACTCAATTTTCAAGGTGGAAAAATAATGAAAACTTATTTCTTAGGTTCATCATAGATTCGTTGAATCTTTACAGGCAATCGTTACTGCGGCAACCATGTCAGGAAAGCTGACCCAGAAGGGAGACCGACCAAATGGAGAAGTCAAGACCGAGCTATGTGAGAGCATGGAGACCAACAGTGAGTAAGAGAACACAATTTTTTTTATAATTACACATCTAAACCACAAGAAAACCACTTCATGGATTAAATTCTTTTTCATTGTGGTTAAACATTAAAAAGGAACTATATTACAATTGACAGATTGGAAAAATTTACACATTCTACTTGTAGTTAAACACAGAATTGTTGGTAACCTTCTGATAATACAGAAAACATGTATTAGTTTTGTTAGTTTAAAGTCATTTCAGTGTTAAACCGTTAAACTGTTCACAGACAGGGTCATCAATATTTTTATTAAATGTAAAATAATATTTTTCATATGACAGGCCATGGCAAAATAACTGCCTATAATGGGTGCAAACAGATTCCAGAGTAAGGACGGTTATTCACAACCACCCACTGTTTTTAATGCATTCAAAATATTTTGTTAATTACTTGTCCTCGTAGATTAGTGATGCACAAACAAACAAATACAACCTATCCCTAAATGAGTTCAGTGTTTGAACCTTTTTCATTAATTTGTTTTTTGTTCGTTTTCAATTAAATTTCATGACTCACTTTTTCTTTCCTGCCGTGGTGCCAATTTCTAAACAGCATGGTGTGAAGTACTGCCACGTCCATGTCAAAAGCCTCATTATGGATTGAACTAGCTAACCCCATTATCAGAATGTATCAGTGAAAGAGGGTTTTCACATGCCTGTGTGTGATTTAAGAGTAGTACATATATATTTTTTAACTTGAGTTAAACAGTGGGAATAGTTATGAATGTAACATTGTGTGGAAACTGTTTTAAACACCCGAAATAATATATGCAAACAATTAAATATGTATAACGTAGTATATGGTAGTCCCTGGTTCTTAAGGTGCACTGCCCTGCAGTCATCTGAAACAGAGAAACATCTAATACATGCAGGGCAGTGTGCATTGAGGACCAGGGTTTAAATTAAATACACAGGTATTGGCACAGGGAACAATCCTTGATAACCTCAAAAAATCCTGACTCCTATTAGATACATTTAAAAAAGCGAGATAGCTGCTACCAAAAAAGGCTGCTAGAACTGTAGAGGAGGCTAAGCAACAACCCCCCTGAGCCAGGAAAGGGGGCCCCTTAAGCACATATTGAGTTGCTTCCCAGAAGCTCCAGGGAGAGGCTGATACTGCTGGTGTCGCAATCAGATGCTCTAAATGATCACAGAGAGCCTCTGTATTGTCATTGCCAGCTGTTGTAGATCTAAACCCAGAAAGCTAGCTGTTAACTTCATTAGAGCCCCAAACAACATCTACTCTGCAGCATGATCAGGGCTTAAACTGCATAGAAGTGACAGCTGCGAGTGCTGTAGGTATCAAACCTGACATTCTGTTGTAAGGGGCTACGACGGCAATATTCACACAGCAGGTTTTGATGCTCGATTCCTAATTTCCTTTGCATAGTTACTCAGACTGCTGCTTTAATGTAGCCATCATTCGAGTCCAGTCTAAACAGTCCATGGCTCCAATGCGACCCACATGCACAGAAGGACTATGTACACAGCAGTGCACTGTTTAGATAAGTAATAGATGTCACAATTTCTGTGTTATTATAAATTGTTGAACAGTAGGAGCCAACAATATTTTTTCCTTTTTATTTTTTATTTTTGTTTGCATCATTAAATGGAGAAAGGTGAGAGAGAAAAACTTCTCACACAAAAATGAGTTTTTGGCTTTGTGGAGCAGACGCTTTATCAGACATGAATTACATTATTTCTTTGGGGGGTGAAAAAAATCAGAAATGTGTTTAATTTGCCTGCAGTGTGAATGTAGCCAAAGTGCAGTTGCATAATAAATACTCTCCACATGCAGATTTAGTACCAACATCACCCCAATCTCACAAACATGTAGCGCTGCAACTAACAATGCTTTCCTACTTGATTAATTGTTCCAACACTAAAGAGTTCTGGATAATCAAAGGTTTTTTCAAATTTTTTTTTTTTTTACAATTTTAGCATAATCACAGTCTGTATACTCAAGTCAACAATTAATAATTGCAAAATGAGTTGATTTTTAGAGCCATACACACTTGACAGCTTGCTGTGTTTGTACTGTTTGTCTAACTAGAGGTGATTGGCTACTTTTAAAGAACCCCCACCTCTTCATACAGTACTGTTATCTCCCTAGTTGTGGTCAATAACTTTAACAAACCATCTTCAGGGCAGTCGCTGTTCTCATAAAGAGACAAAAAATGGTTAAGTTATGAATGTGTTTTGACTGTAGCATCCATATTCTCTAAAATGTTTAATGATATAATTTTGAACTTCCTATGCAGTGAGCTTGGCTCCATCATTGATGTTTAGGAAAGTGAGGCTTCAGTGAACTTTTGTTTATAGCTGAAGAGATTTCTAATCAGTTGGATATCAAGTAAGAGAGCAGGTATTAGCCTGAAGATGTTTTGCTAATGGTACTAGCTACATCCTGGAAGAAAACAATTAAGTCTCAAGAGGCAGAGTTTCCTGTAAGCAGCCAATATCAGGCAGTATACCTTTTCCCGTTGGGTTTATCCTCAAAGTAACAAAAGTTGACATGAGTGCACAGATACAGCTCTACGCGTGTTACAAAGGCTAAAGAACAAACCATATGTGCAGAGAAAAAAAGGGAATTCACTCATACTTGTGTGAATATTTTAGGTCCTTATTTTATCTGCATTAATAAAACTGCTACTTCATGTGGAGAGAGTTGTCATGCTGGGACAAAAAAAGATATTAAGGCCTAAAGTGAAGTATGACAGCCTTATCAGCAAAATGACTGGATGTTAGGGTACCTTCCTGTGAAGTCAGGGTCCAGCCTCTCTGCAGACCTTACACTCCACTCTGGATCAGTGGAAAAAGAAGGAGATAGAGCAGAACTGTGATCAAGCTGCCAGGGCACAGGCTGGGCTCCCTGACCTGAAACACCCAGTGACCTCAGCATACATCAGTGAGTGTGCCCTAGCTTTCATCAGAAGAGTTTTCACAGCGACCCTGCATGCGTTAGATGCATCTCTCTTGCAGCACACCTGATACAAAAGATTGCATGACCTCCTCAGCAGCCATCAAGTGCTGCCAAAGTCTATTAATTATACATTCACATCAGTCCGGGGTTTCTCAGCAAGAAGACACTTTAAACATGCAGGGCAGCTGTCCCTGAGGCCCTGAAATGAGAACCAGTGTCCAATACATTGCTGGAGAGCTTCAGCTTTTACATTCATCTCTTTTCTAACACTGAAGCTAATGTCTGTATTCACTTGATGTTGGAAAAATCTTGTGAGATAGTAGCTCTAGCTTCTAGGACTGGAATTGATTTAGAGGCTCAGGATACCTTTCCAGATTTTGAAATTGTCTGTATAAATCAACAAAACTGAAAAGCATTAATAAAAGTTAGAATTGTTTTTTTCTGTACCTGTTATCACTGGAAATCCACAAAGTTCCTGTCAGAAAAAAGATGCTACTAAAATACAATATTTCCACTAATATTGTTGATACAAATCAGATAATTCGAAGAGGACACTCTAAAGCAGGCATCCCCAAACTCAGTCCTTCAGGGCCGCTGTCCTGCAGGTTTTAGAGGTTTCCCTGCTTTAGCACAGCTAATTATAATGATTGCGTTAGAGCTAAAGCCTGTTAATCAGCTTTCAATTAAAATCAGCTGTGCTGGAGCAAGGAAACCTCTAAAACCTGCAGGAAGGCAGCCCTCGAGGACCGAGTTTGGGGATGCCTGCTCTAAAGAATCCAATATTCTGTCAGCATAAAATATCCCCTAGCAATGGTGGCAAAAATAAGTGCTTGTGATTCAAATTTTGAACCCAGTTTTAAATCGTGTCATTTCCCCATCAGTACGTTTCAGATGTTTTGGGGGTTATTTCACGGAGCTGTAATGATGATGTAAATTTTCACAGATAAGTCTTGACAGCAAATGTTACACCTTTTGATTTGAGGGTAGGAATCCAGCAGCTTCACGTATTCTGTGACTGACATTGCTAATTGTTTTTGCAGAGTTCCTTCTAGATAGCCATCCTAGATGCATTTAAACACCAAATTTCATGTGTAGCCACCAATACTCTATTTGATTTTAACTCTCGCTATATATTTTACATTATCCTCTGAAATGCTTTCTTCCAGAATTACCATCCATTAATGCATTCAGAACAGCTTCCCTTTCTCTACAGAAGCAGAGCATCAACTCTCTCTTTATTTTAGCTAACAGTAGGAGGTTATCTGTTCATTAGACAAATAACTTTTACAGGCTGATGGGGGTATTTTATTATTATTAGTAAGGATTAAATCAGATTAAAAAGAGCTGAATGCAAAACAAATTAGCGATTTACATTTAAAGTTTTGAAAAACATTGGGCCCCTCCTACTTTTGAGTACTACTTTGTGTTGAGTGTTACAGTGCATAAACTCCAAATTAATTAGTCTTTGTTTGTATGATGACACAACGTGAACAAGTTAAAGAGCTATAAATACTTTTGAAAGGCACCGTATGAGTTGCAAAAACCCAATGGATACATAACAGGAAAGTGCTTAAGCATCTATGCCGCTGCAGAGACATTAATGTTTAACAGGGACAAAACAGAGGGGACACAAAACATTGCACATGCTGAAGCCTCAACAACTTAGGTGGTGTCCTGATGGGACAACATCGCCAGTGATCTATATTAGCGGAGTGTTGACCAAGTGGTTAGAGCAGTGAGCTTTTGCTCTTAGAAGTTTGCAAGTACCCAGTTCAATCCCTACAGGCTGTATGCCAGGTCTCTGAGCAAGACCCTTAACCCCTGGTTGCTCCCCGCACAATGGCAGCCCACTGCTCCCCAAGGGGATAGGTTAAATAAAGAGGTAAACTTCTCCAATGTGAGATTAACAAAAGTTCAAATATTATTATTTATTTATTTTTCTTTTGTTTCCTTGTCTGAACTTGAATTTTGCTACAAATGCATTCTTACACTTCTCTGTTGACTTGTCTTCATACAGCTTCATCAACTAAGACGACTTACGTCAGCTACAGTAATCATGCCATTTGAAGGGACTACGAAGAGAGGGAGCGTGTCTTCTAGGGAGCCAAGTAAGAGAGGAGGTGGAGGGGATCACATCTGATTTTGCCGAAAACCGGTGAATGCACAGAGCGCCCAATGGAAACCAAGCATGAGACATTTTGTATTTGTTACCCATCAGAACCACAGAGGTGGGACCACTCAAACAGCCAGTCAGTGTGCCTGCTTTGCTGCTACTCTCAGCTCATTGGTCCTGCCATGAACTTACCTGTTTAAAGAAAGAAAAAAAATCTTTAAAAAAGTAAAATAACACAGGACAATGGACAGCAAAACAAAAAAAATTAAAAACGTTTAAAAAAATGTTAAAGAATATCTGAAGATGTGTAGAAATTATATATAAAATGGCAAAGGTGGGGCTGAAAAAGAGATTTAACAAACTACATTTTAAAAGATATTTAAAAAGAGAAATGTAAGAGAAAATCTATGAGACTCAAAGTGTTTGTTGTTGTTCTCTACTTGTAAGTATTTTTGTGGTTGTGACAATTTTTTCATTCTTGTCTCACCGTTGTCTTTGGATCGCCCTTGCATAATGAGATGAGTGTGTTTCCTCCTGCTGTCTTGGCGAACCGGGTTGTAGCCTTGGGTTGTGAACCTGTCTAATGCCATGGTTGAAGCATGCCAGTTTTTATACAAAAAGGAGATTTATTTATAATAAAGGAATGTTTTGCAAATGTGTAGATTTGTTATGTTTTTGATAATTCAAGGTAATTAAGGTTTTTAACTCTTTGAATGACAGAAATGGGTAAATTTGATCTTATTTGCATATGCATACAGTGGCATCATTTTAAAAGGAAAAAAAAAATATCTGACACTCTATCAAGTGGAAAAGGGTAGGTAGCTTTCTCTAAGACATAGCAAAGCAATACGGTTTTAGTGAAAATTTAAATTTCCAAGATAAAAGCAAAGAAATTTAAACCTGCTGTGTGAGAACGTTAAAGTCTTGTACATAGATGTTTTACATGTTGGATAGACAATTAAATAGGGGATATGTAGATTTGACCACCAATAAACCTTTAGAGGAACCAGGGGAAGGGCGATATGGCTTGAATATCTGACTTTTAATTATTTTTCTTACCAGATCTTGTGAATCACTTATTTTTCTCACTTAAGTTTTATAATAAAAATGACATATTGCGTTGATGTCCATCATGCCCCCTGGGCGGTGACCTTAATTTAAAGCGTAAATTTAAGCTTTGAGCCTTTCTTTTAAAATAATGTTTCCAAAATCAATTAAATATAACACACTAATTGCATCTTGTATTACAAAGAGACCAATTTTATCATAATACCCTTATAGTCTGATGACAAAGAGTAAAAGAGGACAGCGAGAGCCAACTTTAACCATGCCATAAGGTCAGAGCCATGGTCAGAAAACCCAGGATAGTTTCCACGATGCCAGCAACACCAGGAGCATGTAGCAAGGCATACAGGCGATTACAGAGTACAACTCACTCACCCCAACCCCTGAGCCCCCTCCTGTTCACTCTGATGACACACGACTGGGTCCCCAGGTTCACCACCAATCACATCGGGAGGTTTGCAGACAACACTACGGTGATGGGCCTCATCAGCGACGACAATGATCAGGACGAGAGAGAGGAAGTGGAGCAGTGGAGAAAACAAAGGAGACCATTGTTGACTTCTGGAAGAACCGGCCTAACCACGCTCCACTGCTCCTCAGCAGCTCAGCTGTGGAGGTGGTCTGCAGCACTAAATTGTTGGGGATGTACATCAGAGAAAACCTCACCTGGATTGTAAACACCACCTCTCTGGTCAAAAGGGCACATAAGTGCTTGTACTTCCTGCGGAGGAAGAGGAGAGCCCAACTGCCCCAACTGAAAGAAGCACCATAGAGAGCGTTCTGACCAGCTGTCTCACTGTGTGGTGTGGAGGCTGCAGCACCTCAGACTGGAAGAAGGTGAGAAGAGTGGTGAGGACAGCAGAGAAGATCATCAGGGCTCCTATTCCCTCCATTAAGGACATTTTATCCCAGCGCTGCGTGTTCGGAGCCCATAACATCATCAGTGACCCCTCACACACCCACCATGGACCTTTCTCCCATCTGCCCTCTAGGAATAGGCTTAGCAGTATTCGCTGCAGGTACAGCAGGTTCTGCACCAGCTTTTCCCCCACTGCCATCAGACTGTTGAACTGTTAAACTCTAAACTCGACTCTGCATCACTCTTGCAACTATATTTTCGCACCACCAACGTGGCAGAAACTTGTATAATCCTTTTAAATAAGATAACTCAATGTTATACAGTATTTTGCAGCTTATTTTTTTTACACTACACTGAACCTTCCATATTGAGGCCCTTTTGCAACATTATTTTTTTATTACTCATTTTCCTTCTGTCCTTTACTGTTTACATCCTGACCACTGCTGCACTTTTAAATGGTAATGTTCATTTCACTGTTCTAAGCTGTTTGCAACTGAAATTCAATTTTGTATACACACTGTGCATACAAAATGAAAAAACGTTTGTCTGGGTCTAATGCACATCTAAGTACAAAGTGATGTCACTCTGAAGCCCAAGAGGGATACTAGATGACAAAAATCCAGATTTTCCCAAAAAATTATCAATCTAACCCTAACCCATTCTTTATGTAATATGAAGAAAAGTGAAAACCAAAATTTGTTTTAGCAAAATTACCAATGTAAATATATTGCCTCCTACAACTTTGATACAATATACATCAACAACCCAAAAGAAGAAATTAATATAAAAAAACAAAAAAAATATACTTGGTGGATGTCAGAACTAAGTGAAGGACCTTCACCAGGACTTTCTTTTTAATGAACCATCCGCTGTGGCTGGAAAAAAAAAAAAAAAAACTTCCATAAAGAATCTATATTCTTCTTCAGAGCCCTCATGTATAAAACAATGCACAACTTCCGTACCAAAATGTGGCAGTAGGGCGGAATCTTGTAGCCAAGTCGGATGTATAAAACCCTGTACATGTTACTGCACACCTTTATCCTAATCTTTGTTAATTCAAACACAGCTGGTTGGAACGCCCAGTGTCCGCCTACAAATTAATAGGTAATATAAATAGCTGAAAGGCTCCCACTGCATGTCCCAGTAACCATGACAACGATGCTCTCAGGTTGTCCCAGAGAGACTTATTACAGCCAACCAACAACTTATTGAATGACATTAGTGACTCACTAAAAAAATCGGCTAAGTCTCTGGCTCTGTTTTTTTTTTTTTTTTCTGTTTTTTTTTTAGTTAGTTTGAGGTCCAAAAGTTTCTTTACCAGGAATGAGAACAACTGTCAAACTTAAATATGCCCTATGTTTCCATTAGGAAAAACTATCAACACAAACAGGAGAAGCAGGCTATAGTAAATGTTTAGAACATTTCAGAACAATAAGACAGATAAATAAATAGATGCTAGCCTTTGTGCACCAAGCCTACGTGCAGTTTGTTCTCAACACAAGTATCGTAATTATTATCATTGTAGGTTACCTGTAAAGGAGTGCTGAGTCTAACTGGCCTGCATGCCATTTTTGAAACACATTTGTGCATCACAAATATGTGTACAGCTTTGTTACATAAACAGTATTTGTGAAAATTGGCTAGTCATTTCAACTTGTGATTGGATTTGTATCTATTATCTAAGATATCTAAGCAGCACAGGTGTGGCTGCCACTGAGACCTCTTAAGATGACTGTTAACCCGATACAACCTCCACTTAGAGAAGTTAGATCTGGAACTGGAGTTACACAGTTCCTTAGTGCCTCTCTTTGACACTAAACAATATAAACCAGCTACAGTAATAATCCATCCATCATCATGAATCAGCAGGAGCTCTGAATACCCCCCCGTGCACAATTACGCACGCCTTTACACAGCTATTAATAAACATGCGTGGACATCTACACCTTGTCCACCTAAATAACCATCACATCTGACTTGTTTGGTATTAGCATGCTGATTGACCTCCTTTTTTCGTTAGAATCAAAGTGTCCCTTTGAGAATAAAAGTAATTTTCTGCTATTCGGCACATGGACCAATGTGTATTTCCATGACCTAAAGGGGAATATTTACAAATTACATCCGACTGAGACTTTTTCCATCTCTTTTTTTAGATGTTTGTGGTGTTTTATGAAGATAAATGTCATTCAGTTACAGTTTACATCATTAAAAAGCTCAAACACGTGCAAGAACCTTGGGTTTGTTGCTCGTTTAATTTATATTTACCAAAGAGAGAAACTTTACTTTTTATTGGGTTAGCTTTAGTGCATTTTTACTTTTTCTTGTGGATTTAAAAAGTTCTATTCTAAGCATTTAACAATTGTGCTTCATGGTTTTTTCAGGTCATGTAAATCATATAGATTTTAAATCATTGGATTTAAATCATTTTTCAACCTCACCATCTAGTAATAAACCTAAGTGCAGATTAAACTGTTTAAATTACTGTAGCTCTATCAGTGAGCAGCAAGCATTATGCCATGTTTGGAACAAAAAGAAAAACTTAAACTCCCTCTAAAAAATAAAAAATAAAATCTTAAATTAATGAGCTGTAGTAAACAAAAACATTTTCATTTTGGCAAACAATTAGAGCTGAATTAAACACAAATATTTTTTCTTACCTATTAATTTATTTGTTTGCCTTATCTTTAGAACTAGTGGATTTATTTTTGAAATATTTGTTGTTAAATATTTTGTATCTTTATTTCTAAAGCAATTACCTTTTATCTGAAGTTCAAATTATAGTTATCTTTTCATTTTTCCTGAGTGTGGACCAAAGTAAGAAAATGAAATACAATAATTTGCATTGCTCATTTGCAGGTGCTCGTTTTACTGCAACTAAAGCTTTTTCAATTCTCAGGCGAATGAATGTCCTTTTCTTGGACAATGGAACCATAGCTCACCTGGTATAGAAATCAAAGCTTACACCATTATAATAATTTTATGGCCATAAGAATTATGATACACTAGGTGAGCATTTTTTTTCTTTAAGCTTTTATTTGGCTGGTTCTGTAAGGATGGGTTTATCTTTGACTGACAGCGCTGTGAGGTTTTCACATCAATCATTAAAAACGAGAGTATTTTTGAACAACCCCATTGAAAGCAGATGTCAGTAAGCCCTTCAGATGAAATCCATAATGTGTCAAAGGATAAAATGTGGCTCGTTTTAGCACTTGTCTGTTATCAACACTCGGAAGTGTGCGAGTCATCTGGTGTTTTCAGAGGAACCCAGATGGTGCCAATCTGTGTACAGAATGGATTGATGCTCTCAATCAGTACTCTATCAGATGAACATCAGTGTCAACGTGCAGGTGATAAAGGTGTAGTTATAGGCTGATTTGTTGGATTGTAATATTTAGGCTGTGACGTTATCATTTGCCTTGACGGTTCCTGATAGAAGGGTGTTTTGGCACGTATCATCATCCTGAATGTCACATAAAATTTCAGCTTTTAAATGGTAATAGTAATAACCAATATCAACAAATGAAAAAAAAATCCTATGTACAAGTTTCAATTCTGGATTTCCACATCAAACTATTATTTTATGCAGCTCAAGTACACCTAAATTCAGATGTAAAATTATACTCTATGAAAAAAATCAAATTTTCCTGCCCCTTTACTGAAGATTTCCCTTTATTTTACTTAAAATTAACCAACCAGCTGCTTACAAAGCCATGACATCCACTTCTGGTGTGTAAACATTGGGCTTCCAATGCATATATAGTCATATTTAACCAGAAATACAGAGTGTACCCAACAATTTAAAATACTCATTTTCACATGGTCATCCCAGCAAAATCTGCTTCATATTTTCCACTGAAGAATTGTGATGTGTGTGTGTGTGTTTGTTTTGTTGTTCACGTTTTAGCCGTTTGACCACTCTCTCCCTGAATTGAAAGAAACTGATTTAAAGTACATAAAAAAATTCAATCATAAACTGTGAGATGATGAAGCAAGTCTCTCAAAGTGGAGTGAAGGCTAGTAGACATAGTCAATTAATTTCCATTTTAAGATTAATCGATTCATCAAGAAAATTGATGTATAGCAATAGCCCTAAAGATATCGAATAAACTATAATTACCAAACATTAAGAGGCTTCAGAGGTGTCATGCCGAAGGATTTAAACCTGGGAACGCAGTACCAGGTGTCCAGGCTGTTGTTGGTAGCATCCTATTTATGAACTGTTCAGCTCTTAGTGGTGCATAGTGCACAAGAAGAATCCAACGATAACAATTGTACTACCTTTCTATGCAGCAGGGAGCAAGTTCATTACAGACACAATTAGACTTTCCAGAAGTACAACTTCAAACATATACCCATTTCATTCAGCTCTTACAGTTATTAAAAAGTTACAGTATGAAAAACAATGACTTCTGCAACTTGGTATGGCAAATTACTACATTACACTAACTTATAGCACATGTAAACACTGTATTTATCTATTGTACATAAAAAGCTGTGCTTAAAGGTCTAATGTATCTATCTCAGAAAAATCAGTCAACCTTAAATCCGTCATTCAATTTTTTTAAAGATGCATTTAATGTTGCATCATTAGCACATAAAAACAATGGTTGAAATATATCAAAAACCACAATTTAATTCACATTTAGTGTGTGTAAACTTTTAGGTGCAAATAGCACATGCTTCGTCAATATCCTGCTGCATTAAGCTTTTCCTGTTCATTTTTTTGTCTAGCAAAATAATGTCTTTGTTGATGCTTCTAAAAAGTCCCTTTTCATTTAATGAAGCATATAAATTGGATTTGCACTTGAAATGGGAACATAATGTTTAACATGGCCAGAAATATATCTGGTATGATTTACTTTTAAAGTTAAAGGTTTAGAAGTCTAGTTATGTGAGGCATTTTCTATTTAATGGCAAATTTTTAATGCATTTATTCAGGGTTCTATTATTGTGTATATCAAGCAGGTTTTAAAAGATGTAATAGATTTTTTCAAAGCTGACCTGCTACTGCATTTTTTCTGTGATTATGTTAGATAAATTAACACTTAGGTGACTATTACCTCTGAGTTGACTGCACCTAGTTCAACAGTGCATAGAGGACAACTCCACACTAAAGCATGAAGGCAGAAGCATTATGTTCGGGCAGTTTTTTTCTAAGGATACATGACTGCACTTAAGGTTCTTGTGTCATAAATTCTTAGGTAATTCCTTCAAACATTCATCGACTGACACCAAAGCAACAACAAAAAAAAAGAAAAAAAAGAAATTGACTTGACAAAATAATAGGCAGAGCAAAAACTGTTTTATGAAAACATGAGAAACTAAAAAGTATCTTAATCTTTTTTGTTTGTTGGCGTTAAAGGGCGCAAAAGTCTCACTTCAGACATTGCTCAATGCTGTGTTTATTAAAGGGATCAAACACTTCCCTCCTCTTTACTTCTGGCTGTCCTGCTTATTGATTATAGTTGAAAAAAGTGAATTAAGCCATAAATCCCAAATCCAATATATTCTGCTTTTTAAATGGCGGGTACATTTCTGGATGTCAAATAAACATCATTTAAACATGTTCTCCAAGTGGGGTTCTTAAAGCAACACCTATATTGAACCGAAACTTGCTTTACAAAAGACATATGAAAGATGCTTATGAAAGTATTTTGATAGCTCGATTGCCTCGAGAAAGCGCAGCTTGTAAACAGAGTATTTGGCACAACAAGGAAGAATTTATATGAATGAAGTTGAAGGATTGATTGACCTTCACAAAGTGAGAAACAAAAGTCAGTTATGTCCAGAGAAAAACAAGATCCCATAACTACTCAATTCAAAAAATATCTCTTTTGCACATCTCAACTGGGGAAAGCAACAGTACAATCTTTGTGTTAAAGACTTTTTAACCTCATACACACAACTATATCTGCACTATAGAAAAGGTACCCTAATAATGTTACAAAGCAGCATGTTGCAGAATGTTTTATTGCAACTTTGACTGTATGCTGTTCAGAAAATGCTTTGTATCACAGGCGGGAATCTGAATTGCTTCCTGCCTACTAATTCAGTTTCTAATCATAGATTCTACTTGTATGGCTTATAGAAGAGGAAACAGCAGGAGGGTAAAGAAAAGGTCTCCTGTTTGCAAAATTATACTAACTCCCACTTAAACCATTTGTGTTTATGTGTTTTCCTGTGAATGGAAAGTTCACATTACAGGAAATCTCTCGTGATCAACTCAGTGGATGCTGTTGCCATGGTATTCAGACATTCATGAAAAATCAACGAGTCCTGGACGATTTGTGGATATTTCAATAGAATATTACTGTTGTCAAAATAAAACCACCAACACTTTAATGTAATTGTATGTGATAAAACACAATAATATAAACATATCTAAATATTTTCGATATGTTACTTCTTAATCTGAAAAGAGAAGCATGTACTTGCAGTCCAACCCGCCCCAAAATGTAGTAATTAAGAACCTTTTACCTACGGTAGAAAAATAAAGTTCTATCAGATACGATGATGCATCTGGTCCTAACAATTTCAACTGAACAGAATTTAAAATCCCTCTTCTCACCTAAATGGCCAAGCTCCACCTTATATCAGAGATATGATTGTTCCTTATATTCCCTACAGAGCACTTTGCTCTCAATCAAGAAAAAAGGGATAAAAAGACAACTGAAAGACTTGGTTTACTTTTAACAGCTACAGGAATCAAATTGTCCCACTCCAAGGTTTAATCTAAAACAATCTAAGTAACCGAGAGCTTAATGTTTGGGTATTTCATGCCCAAGGTGGGACAACATATTTTCTCAGAAGTTCAGATTGTACATTGGTAGATTCAGTACTTAAGAAAGAAAAAAAAAACACAATATTTTGTGGCATACTTTCTTGCGGCCTGAGAACTGAAAGCTCACCAAACCCGGGAAAGAACGCCTTAAAAAAACACTGGTGATATTTAAAAGGGAACCTCCTCACCTCTGTGCAGCTGCAGCTGTGTGGTTGATCCATCAGTGGCTCTCCTCGAGTGATACAACCTATTCAAACCTTTAAATAACACTTCATAACTTATGTATATGTATACTTATGTATATGCATATGTATCAATTAACCATGAAACATGACAACAGATTTTGATAGAAATTTTAATCTTACTCAGATCAGAGAAGTTGCTCTGAGTTACACAAGGAAGCTGCCTCCCAACTGGGCTACAATAAATAGAGAATCATTTTATACATCTCCAGTATGTCATACACGTTACCAGATGAGGAGACATCCATGGCTCTACCTTCTCTTCTATTTTGAGCTATGGACCGTTCCCCAGACTTTAATCCGATTTAGCAGATCTTGGACTTTATACTGTATATCCATCCATCCACCAATGTCATGTTGCACCACAGACTGTCAAGAAGTTGGCAGATGCTTTCGTCCAGATCTTGGAGGAGGTCTCTCAGAACATCCACCACCTCATCAGGAGCACACCCAGACACTGTAGGGAGGTTGTACCAAAATGTAAAGATCACACACAATACTGTGCCTCATTTTGACTTGTTTGAAGGAAATTACATCAAAGTTGCATCAGCTTGTACTGTTATTTTCTACTTTAATGTTATGTGTCACTGCAAATCCAGGCTTCCATTTAATAAATTAGATTTTTGATTATATTCTGTCAATGATTTTAGTGTGATTTTGTTTGGTACATTTAACTTTGTACAGAGCAAAGTATTTAATAAGAATATTTCATTCATTCAGATCTAGGATGTGTTATTAGTGTGTTCCCTTTATTTTTTTTGACCAATGTTTTTAATTCCCCTTCTGTCTCTCATCACTTCAGCAATTAAGTAAACATTTTTTTTTTAAGTAATGAATATTATGCTTTTTTTTTGTTTATTTATATATTTTATATAGTAAGGTGTATGTATTTACATGGTGCATAATTTTAGTAGAGCAAATGATTCAAATACAAATACAGCCATCAATCATTAGAAAAGAGCAGAACTGCCTTTAATTTTTATAAATTATGCAGGAATGAAAACATATAACATTGTTCTCTGTCTGTTTCACTGAATCTTCCCAGCACTTAAATGTTCTAAGGAAGAAACCATCTTCTTTTGCCTTGCAAAAGATAACTAAAATACTTTACAACACAGGGTAGGGAGAATAATAGTAAATAATCATATAGGGTGAAAATTGGCATACTTATGTTTTGGAGATACAGCATTGCAGCTATTAGACAATAAGTATTGCTGAACAGTTTTTGGCAGAAAGTCACTTTATTTACAAATGATGGGTGTCTGTTCAGCCGGAAGACTGCATGAATCAGTAAATCGTTACTGCATGGCTACTCTGCCTTGATTACAGAACTTCTTGGAAGTGGAAAACCCACTCTGAAATAAGCAATGTGTTTTATCATTACGAAGCATTAGGCTCTGCAGTTATGTCAGAAGGTTTTGCATGGAGCACAAGTTATGAAGAAGCAACCCTTTGTAATATTGACAGCACTCCCTGTTTGCTTGTACTTTGAAGTCTCGATAGACAGAAAATGCTGGGGATTGCTGGTGTAATGCCAGCTGAAAAATAATTGATCAGAAAGACTGGTTTTGTAGGAAGGAAAGAGAGACTGCACATTATAAGCACTAAGTTACAAACCTCTAAATAAGAAAATCATCTACCACGAGATGTTTGCCATAAACATACTGACTAAAAACATAAGCCAGATAACACATATGTCCATGAGGTGACGTGAAGGGGAGACAAATTTTGACACCTAATTTTGCAGAAACTGTTTCTGTCATCCATTACATGTTGTGCTCATTTCACGTTTTTAGCTTTAAAAGAAATCCAGTGAGCTTTTAGATGCTGAGACAGCAACGTGCAGATCCCCTTTCCCTTTATTGTGCTTGTTGAGTATTAATCGCAAGCTTCTAGAAATACATGGGTGGTGTATGTGCGGTCTGTGTGGACACAAGTTTGTGCAAAAAGCATAGTTCGAAAGATTCTGTACACTTAAAGGTATAGATGACGATCTTTTATTTCCATGTGTATCACCTAAATAAGTGGTCTTCCTAATTGTCAGTCATTCTGGTGATATATTTACATAAAGGCCGTCCTACCTGCTCATCCCGTTAGCTATCTTTTTCTGTGCATGTGCACTTTCAGGCCGATTCAGGCTATTGTGAGCTACGGTTTCAGACAGACATTGAAGCTCATCTTTCTCACCAAGGTTCTTTGAAAATGGCAGTGTCTCAAGAGGAAAAAGTGTCTACGAAGTGTATGAGAAGAATAGAAAGGCCTCAAAAAAGGCAGAAATTTATGCGGAGGGCTCTAATTGCAGAAAATGATGGGATTTGCTGTCACAGCGGCCCATTATCGTTACCTGACAGCGATGACTTATAACAAATATGGAGCCGGCACCGCGCAGAAGAGGAGGAGTTACGTGACCAACGAATGGTAAGTTAAATGAGTCTGCTATAAGGCTCACTATGTAGTCCCCGCTCTATAGAGTGATTGAGGGATTTAGGGGTTGGGGCGGATGTTGGGTACAGTAAGCTTGTATGAGCCATGAGAACAACAACTTTTAAACAGAGCTCACACAAGGAGAATTGGGCTTGTGCATGCTCTCACAAGTTTAATAGGCATTCCTGCTCGGGAGCAGTTACAGGGTTGTGGATGTGCATTATTGCAAGTGAGAGGGCAGGTGTTACGACCCGACTCGACTGGTCGCAACAAAAAACTGTGGGGACACGGAAACAGGCAGTACTTTAAGCCTATAAAAGGCATTTATTTAGCAGAATCAAAAGAATGAACTAAATGTCGGCATCAGATGGCAGCTCGGATGGGGCGATCACGCCTGGTCCCTCCATACCAGGAAGTCGGGACCCCAACCTGGTCCGGACTGGAATGGATGGCTGTCTGCGGGGTGCTTGCTTCAACCAGGAGACGCGCCTCTCCAGCAGGGAACACCAACCTCCTAAATGGAACGGCGCTCCTTAAATACCAACCAGGTGGCCGCATAATGGAAGCGCCTCCCACTTAGAGGACATTAATTGATAGTGTTAATTTAGGCAGTTTACACATATGCTCACCCGACAGCACAGCAGGGCCGTCACAGCGGGTCTTTTAAAAAATTCAAGAAAATCCTACACAATACTTTTAACAATAAATATATTTATCTGATCTTAAGTTTCCTCTTTTACGAGGGGTTGAATGTAACTAACGATGAAAAATGCTTTTTGGCACTCCTTTTATCTTTAGATCCTCTCTTGTCAGCGAAGGCCAAGTTTGTTGACTGGATAATACCAAGTTTATGTTGGTGGGGGTGGCTGACTAACATTAACAGTTGGTAAACGTGGTGTTATTTAGATAAATAACAATTTAGAATAAACAAGTTTTTTTTATAAATCCCAATTATGTAATTTACTTTGGTCGTGTTAGTGGTGGTGGGGGGGTGTACTTTACAAATCAAATCGTACAGGAAAAAAATGCCATTTGACCCTTTTATATATTAAGTCTAAACTGTTTCTATTCATTTTCCAGAAGTAGCTGAATTTTATTCCACAGTTTCTCCCAACTGTAGGTGTATGACATTTGCAAATAAGACCTGGTTGACAAAAAAACAAAGCCACTGATATTTAACAGGCTGGAAAGAATTACAATACGATTTCTAAAGGTTCTGAGTAAAGTGAAAAATTCCTTTTAAGCCCGCATGCTTGACCCATGCACTACACATAGGCCACCATGTGCCAAGGAGGGGACTATAATGTTTGATTATAAAACTCAGATTTCTCATGTTTGGAATTTAAGATACATAATGTATCTGCAATGAGGATGTCTGCAGCAATTTGGGCGTTGATCAGGCTGCCGGCAGTGGCTGACAAGAGGAGAGGAGCTGTATGCAGGGTGCAATTGAAAACAGGCTGGCTGCGGTGGTTGAACTCAAAGGTAAGATGGGATAATATCTTGGGTGTGCACGCTCGCTTTAAGGGCCAACAAATTTGGAATATTGGATTTGCCACGTAGAGCCTGCAAGAAAAGAAAAGACTCCAGGCTGACGGAATATTCCTGTGCAGCCTGCTCTCAAAACAATAAGTGTTAGTCTGGATTCGGCCGCCCCCTTTATCAAAGTCTCCCCTGGATGTTATGGCGAAGGGGAACAGAAGAACTGCCCCCCCCCCTCCTACCTGCAAAAATCTGTGGATGCATCCAGAAATGTTGATAAACTTCCATCTCAACAAGGACAATGGCCTGTGGACAATGTTCACAGACAAATCGAACTCACTAATCATACACAACTAATGTCTCAAATGTCAGATTGATTCCATGTGACTCCGCCTCAGATGTAACCCTCTGCTGAAATGTCTGTCTCGTGTTGCATGTGCTTTTCTTGTGCTGAGGTTTTTTTGAAATCTCTAACTGTATCCTGTCAAGGATAAAGTGTGAAATATGCTTATTTTTCCCCCTCTCTTCCCCAGTGTGGCTCCCATCTTTCCACAGAGATAAAGGCACCATCAGGTGAGCACCTCACAGTGGGAATCTGGGAAGCCTAGCGCGCCCGGCCTCAGTAAATCCATTTCCCCTCTCAGCCCCCACAACCCCACCCCGATGTATGTGATATATTGTGATGAACGGCTTGTACCAAAACTGATATCTCGATTGCAATGTAAATTGTATTTGACAATAAAGTTGATTGATTGATTTAATATTTAGGCTCGTAAAAAAGACTTTTATTTATGCAATACAAAATGTTTGCACAAGAAAAAGATTGACCTCTTTTGTCACTCCTCTAGTGCCGTCCTAAGTGCCTGTGTCGCCTTCCCATCTAAAAAATGTCAGTGTCCCTTACGGAATGATCAAAGTTGGCATGAGGACCCACAGATTTTTATGCCTTATTTGCTTTTCATAGACGACCCCATCTTTAGTTTCAGGCCCTGTTCTTCCACGTATGCAAACTTTTTAAATTAGACCCCAGACCCTCTAATGCCAACGTACAAATGATTTGCTTTTCTCAGACCACTATGCAACTCATTTGCTACTTTGCTTGTCATTATTATCGAGCCTTTGCACAGCATGAGGAATTCAGGCAAAGAACATTAGAATGACTTGTCCACACAGTACTTGAATATCTCCTTTCAGTTGCTATATTTGTATTAAGAATACAATTTCCTGTTTTTCTCTTTATTAGAAAATGTATTCAGCAGGGAAATCTGTTTTAGTTTGAAATCAGTGTTTTCTTTAGCATAACAGAACATAATTGATTGTATTTGCATGTGAATAGTAAAGTGCACACCTGAGTCACTGGATAAAAAAAAAAAAAAAATAGTACTTCCAGCTTCTTGCAGCAGATGAAAGTTTCTCCTTTCTACACACTGAATTACAACAACAGATATATTTGTAGGGAGCAGATTTACTCTTGAATGCTGGCAACAACAATATATAATATATTCAGAAACAGCACAGATTCTGAGCTGAACAGATTTTTTTTGTGGTTTCTATTTGACATCTCTATTAAGTGCCTCATATTACAACATGCATATGTTTTTTGGGATGCAGAATATTCACCTGTAAGCTCTGCGCTGCTGGGAGCAGACTTACATTCACTTTCATTGTTTTCCCCTATTTGAATATATCTGTACACAGTTATTTTGTGTCGGCCCCTTTCTGTGCATTTGTTTGTGCCTATAGTGGAACCCCGGTGAGGAAGCGGGACACCTGGGAAAGACGGCAAACGACAAGAAATGTCTCAGCCGTCAATCAAAAGCCTCCCCACACTCTTGGGCCGATAAGGAAGAATAGCAGCGAGCGAAAAATCTAAAAGGCTTCCATCCTCTTAATGAGAAAGGCCTCCACGTGGGAGTTAGAAGTGCTCAAGGAACGGAACAGTGATTTTGAGAGGGAAAACAAAGAAACAAAAACATGATGGGGAAAAAAAACAACGGCGTTTTAAGGTTTCTCAGGCATCGTGTGAAACCTCCCAGCCGAGACTTTATCGTAATTAGCTCTGTCAGACGGTCTGTGCCAGGGGAAGTTATTACCTTAAATAGACACACCAGTGATACGGATCCTGGTTCTTACAGATGTTTGGATGCCTGGTAAAGATACAGCTGGCTGACACCTGTGTCGGGACTTTTCCAGCTCCATGAGCCTGATTACCGATGCAGAATTAAAACTGATTCATTGGGAGTTAAATAGGAAAAACAACAAAGCTGAGCATAGTCTTGATAAAGCTACATGCTGTACATATGTCCGATTACGGGTAAAATACAAAAAATATCAGACATGAAATAGTTTATACAGTAGAGTAACCGATTAAAGCTTTTATTAGCATTCAGCAGCTAAAGGTAAACGAAGCAGCAAAATGTCAGGTTGATTTGAATAAACAGTTGGAAGACCAACTCTCCTCGAATCATAGCCTACGGCAACATTTTCTCTTAAGGTGATATTTCTGTGTCTTCTAACAAAAACAAACACACACATACAAAAACATAAGGGTAATGTGTGCATAAAAATGGGCTGTTATGCACTTTAAATGGATCTGTAAGTGAAATACGGAGATGCATGTACAAGAGACCAAACAAACTAATCTCATTGACCTCTGATATTTGAAAACATGTTAGAATAACCCTCAGATGGACTACAATACAATTCAGAAGCTAACATGCAGTAAATAACTGGCATATGTAACATTTTCAACTTTTTAATATTTATTCTAACCATTCTTGTTTTTCAGCCTCAGGTGAAAATATAACATCCAGCCTGAATCTTCTGCAAAATTATGAAATGATTTTGAAATTTTCTCAATTCCACAGAGATGACAAAATTCTACATAGGCTTAAATGCAATACTGTACCTACGCTATTGCAGGTGCAGAGAAACCATATAATATTGCTGTATGTACCCAAACAAACACAAACCCTCTATAATTAGTAAGTTAAGCTACCAAAAGGTACTTTTTTTCTGGCATCATTTACTACCTGCTATAGTGCAGTTTGCCTTTTTTTTCTCCACATAAACAATTTCCTTAAAATGGCATTTATTTAAAATTATTTGTTTTGTAACCTTTAGCTATGTTTTTCTATTTTATAACAGATAAATCCAGTTCAAGCTAAGTATTAAAACTACCTTATAAACTGACTTCAGGTTTAGTTTTTAAGAACAACATTCATCTTTAAAAACAGGAAAGTTTAGGTGACTGGGTTGCAAGAATGCTAAATAAAGGAAATAGATGTTATGAGAAAAAGACTAAATACAGTAATTAAAGCTCTTCACATTAAAGCTTGTAAGAAATTATTTTTCTGTAAGAAATCAGATGTAGTAATTTAAGTGGAAATGCATGTAATTATTCTTTATGAATCAGTAACATTAGCTGCACTACTTATGCACAAACATGAAAGATTTATACATTTTCTAAGTCTGAAAATGTATTTTAACACATTTTTAGAAAAGCATAATTATTCATTTTTAAATATAGAATTCTTTTTATTTGTGGTTACAGTGTTAAACTATTTTAAAACATAATTCACATATTTTTTTTCAGTAGTTAGTTATAGTTTCAATAAGTCTCTAATTCATATAGTCTGGCAAAAAACTGAATAAATGATCATGACTGACTGTAATTTCTGCTCTTTCCTTTCTATTTAATGACTTTGGGTATTTCTTCCATTAACAACAGCTGCAGTTTCATGTTTCAGCGTGTAAATAAGCAATAATATTAAAATGTTTTTTGTGTATGCAACATTTCTGAGCCAAGAAATTGAGTTTATTTTTGCACAAAATATGTTGGATTTACTTCAGGGTTATACACCTGAAACAGTTTTCTTATGTGGAGTAGGCAAAAAAAAAAAAGAAATTAAAGAGAAAAGTGAAAGTTTGCAGAGAAAGTTTGATTGCAGTGATTGCCTCTAAAAGTTGTGTAACAAAATTTAAAGTTACAATAAGGGTATAATTTTTTTCCCAAGGTCTGTTTTTTTTTTTTTTTCTTTTTTTCTATTGAAGCATTGATTAAAAGCAATGTCTGGCTTTCATTTATTAATCGCATAGGATTTTTATTTATCACTACTGCTGGGCCTTAAACTATGATCATTTTTAAACATTGAGGACCATTGTCATGTTTTATTTTAACCATGTTCACTGGGACGGAAGATACAGTTTTGCCCCACAGAAATGCTCTCATCTCCAAGCTTCTGAGACCATCCCTCAGCCTACTACCAGAGAGGTGTGCCTTTGCCCCCCACAGTGTTTGAGAACAGAAGCACTACACCGCAGATGATCTGTTTCTCTTTCTGTGAAGCTGTCCGGGGAGTTCACATTGTAAGAAGCACCAGCATGGAAAACCCAGGCCCATGGTCCAGATCTCCAGATGGACCAAGGCTAAGTTGTGATGGTTGACATTTCAGAATCAAACTGCTGCTATGCAGACATTCAAAACATTTTCCCTTTAGTTACAGAACCTTTAGATGCTGACTGGAGGTGGGAGCCACCAAAGGAAGACCTTTCCTATGAAGTGTGGCTGGAACAAAGGAAAACCCCTGCTGTAAACCTGCCACCCTAAACCGCTAAGTGCTGGAGAAGAACTCAACCATTCCCCATGGAGATCAGCAGAGGTTTGCATGTCTTGCACAGTAATGGAAAGCTTCTTGATTTAAACAATAGGTATTTTGATGATTTTTGATCATTTCATGTGTTTACTGTTTAGTAAAGCCAATGATAACAACATGGATTGCATGGTAACGTGTTGTTTATACAGCTAACACAAGCTTCGTATTACGAACCAGTAACCTTTAGTTAATTAATTCTTCACCCTCCTTTTATGAGCTATCATCTAGCAGACATGATAATTCAATCAAATGACTGTTGGTCATAATTTGGTAATCAAAATATAATGAGCATATGAGAAAACAAATTAACATCCATGTTATATTAGTGTTTCAACCTTTTAAGAGCAAATAACTTAATAAAACATTATTTGCCCAAATAAAGCGTTATTCACCTCTTGGATTTGCAATGTAAATTAGCTTGATAACATTGCTCTAAATTAGTTGGTTCTGAAACACAAAATCTGTGCTAATCTTTAATATTATGTCAAGTTCATTTTAATTCTATTACTATTCTGGGTGTTTCTTGACAAATAAAGATAAAAGGGGTACCAACAGTTTTCGCCATATGTATATCAGCTTATGCTTGCATGTTTGTAGCATTTTTTCACATTTTGATTAAATTACCTTGTTTAAAATATTTAATTTGATGTTACAGTTTAAAAGTGCATGTCATCACAACAGAATGACATGTATATCTCTGTTCTTGCAGGTACATGTATAAATAGTGATCAGTAACCATAATGCACAGCAATAACTCAATGCACAATCTACACCCATTGGAATTTAAATGTTGCCATGCAGCCATGTCATAAAAATCCTAAAACATGTATATTTACCTGTAGATTGTGGAAGAATACCCACATGTCTCCAGTTGGAGTAAATATAAAAGAAAAAAACAAGCCTGAATTGAGGCTTGCGCTTATTTCTGATTTCCTAATTTTTTTTTGGAAGCCAAAAGGGGTTATGATTAACTGCACAGTTGCTCCAACACCTGTTCCAATCAAATCCATTCTGGGACATGAGTGACATAAAGGGCCTCCTGTGGCTGATGCATGGTGTTTCGCTTGTCATAATCAATCCAATAGAAACCATGATTTTGTTCATATGTTAGAGCCACTAGTTGGTTTTAGGATTTTTAATAACATACTTTATTTATTAGGACTACTTGTTCAGAGATTGATGGATGGTATACTATGATGATTAAAACGCTGTGTGCAGAGCAACTGTGTTTGATAAGGATCAATTATAAAACTTTTTTCCTTTTAAATAAAAAATAGTATAATCACACCTATCGGTTTTCAGCTCTTTTAGGATCCTTTTATTTTATTATTTATGCTCCTTTTCTTCGGAGTAAAAAAAATTTCAAATGTCTAGAGCAATCCAAGAGGTTTTATTAGGGAACATTCACTTTTTGCTTTTGCTACTTTCAGTAGCAGAATCTAAGCAAATCCTTTACATTTTACTTAAGCAAAAGTGATAAACATTCAGTTAAAAGGAAACTGCAGTGCTTTCTTCTAAATTCATTGTTATTGTAGCTCCTCACCCCACTTAACCCTGTTCTGAGTTGTGTCTAAAGGCAATTCATTTTTTGGACTCATTTTGTGCTGTCTCTGAGTGCAAATGAATCCAATCAAAATACCCCCCTCTCCAGGTTGTAGAACATTTCACCACAGCCCATTTTGGTAGTTTGATTGAGATTATATTATCTAGCAGCACATAAACTGGAGGGGAAATTAATTGTAAGGGTTGATATACTCAACAATTGAACATTTTGACTCATCCTGTTTCAGCTTTGACATCCATGAGCTTTGCAATAGATATCCATAAAACACCTGAAGAGACATTTGACTTTTCTGAAATCCTAAAAACTCCAAGTACCCAAAATGTATTTAGGGGCTAAAAAGTGGACTTTACATTATATGTGGATTTAACGCTATTTACTTACATATGGGGCGTTGTAATCCAAACATTGAGTGACGTCTCTTGTTTTTTCAACAGCTACCATTAATGTTATCTGGCAATAAATATATATTATCATTATGCCTCTTCAACTGTGCTTACTATATGATAACACTTAGGGAAGCAGGTTAATTTATGCAAAGTAAAAAGTGGAATTTTGTTCCCCCATATATTAAAGCTTGCAGATTAATAGGAATAAGTATATAATCATTTAAAACAATTGCAATTTCCTTGTGACATATTAGCACAATACCCAAGCTTAAAGTATGCAAAACATTTAGAATTGCCAAAAATGTTTAACTATTATTCTATAATTAGTATTTTAAAAAGATTAGCCTTAATTTTTGTTAAATACATACTGTATATAATCAGGCCATTTAGCTGTCAAAATCTCCACACCAAGCAACAAAATCCCGTATAAATAAAGTCCATACAGCAGTGAGTGATTAATTTCACTATTATGGAAGCAAGAGATAACACTTACAAACCCTTGTCCTTCTCTTTAGGTATCATGGCAGGACATCTGTCGCTGAGGGCCCAGATTATACATATACACTGTTAAGGTCATATGTTGACGAGATTTTAGGGTACAAGGCTATCACCTCTGGAAGCAGCTGCTGTGCTGACTTATGTTGTTAATAGCTGCTGTGTTACTCCGCCTGCATAGTGTTAGCATCTGGCATATGGCTCTGTAGAAGATAGCTGCCCTTAATCTTGTAAAGGAAACCAGAGGAAAGTGGATTGCATTTATTTTCAGAAAGAAGAATGAACGGTGTGTGTTGCTGTGGAGTAGAGGGTAACTTGACAGAGGATAAATGTTGGGGTAAGATAGGATGAAAGATTAGAAACTGATGGTGTCTCAGGCGACAAAGATGCATACAAGTCATGCATCTGTGATTTGGATTTCGCATGTTTTTTTACACTACATGTGGCTTCACACTCCATGAAAGGAGTTGAAAAAGGGGTGATGGTGGAGGAGAGAAGGATGAAAACACCCCTCCTGGGTTTCAGCTTGCTACATTGGTAGCCTACTTTGTCTCTGATTGCAGCTTGGTGCATGTGGTTAACATCTGTGGTAGCATGTGGCTGTATAAATATTAACCAGAGAACTAAGCTGTGAGGGGTGGGGGGGCTGAGGAGAAGGAGCGGGTGTTTGAACAGGCCCATTGTGCAGCTGTTTCCAGTTCATACGACTTCTGCACAAATCTATTTAATTGTTCAGGTTCCTTCTCCCTTTAACACAACTTACACCGGGGCGTATTGACATGAAGTTTTTCAAATTAATCTTTTACTGCTCTATAAAACTATTTTATTGATTAATTAATTTAAAAACAAGCTAAAAATATTGATCTATGTATTTGGGTATCTTGCAGAAAAGCCCAGATTATTTTATGTTGCTGAAAAATAGAATGTCTCCAAATACCTTCAGTATGTTATGGGAAAATATCTGAAAGACGACCACTTGCCTTTTGTACTGGTTTAAAATCTGTGGTCATTTCAACCGCTAAGAGGACAAAGAAATATATATAGGTAATAATTGATAATTAAAAAAAAGTGTTTTTGTGCTTTTTTTGTGCTACCATGTGTTTTCTGGAAGGGGCAGCCTTTTACAGTTCTCTTTTGTATCTCTGCTTCTGTCTTCTTGAACACCAGTCAGCCTCGGCAGATGGCCACTCCCACTGAGCCTTCTGCTGGAGGTTTTTTCCTGTTAAAAGGGAGTTTTTCCTCTCCACTGTTGCTACAAGCATGCTTAGTGTAAGGGATTGCCTTCAAGTCAATGAGTCGATGCAATCAATGGTTTTCCTTAGATAGAAAACTTTGAATCAATTTGACTGGATGATCTGGTGAACTGGAAAGTGCCTTGACATTACATGTGTTATGAATTGGCGCTATATAAATGAAATGAATTGAAATGGATCCAATAGAATTACCCAGTCTTCTATTGCCAAACTGACGAACCACCTTACCGTGTATCACAGCAAAGTTTTGAACATCTGACTGTTTAGCTTATCATCTGTGTCTAATGCAATAAAGCCAATCTGAATACCTTTCAATCCCACCAGATAAATAGAGCAAGGTTCAGAGAAAGGGAAAAGAGATCCATCATAACTCTAGAGGAGCTGCGGAGTTGCACAGCTCAGGTAGAAGAACCTGCTGATAGTACCATGTATCACGTGGCGAAATGAAAGCAATTTTTTTCATAGAAAAGACAAGCAGCATGCAGCATCATATTGTGGGCATGTTTTTTCTCAGAAGTGAAAGGGTAGCTGCTTAGATTTAATGGAAAGATGGGCCGAGCTAAATACAAGGCAGTCCAGGAAGAAACATTCAGTATTGTGGACTGAAAAGAGCTTTCAGCAGGAAGGATAAATTTACAGCAGAGTGATTTACATTGAAGCATATTAATGTGTTAATATAGCCCAAATTAAGTCTGAACTTAAATCCAAATTAGAATCTGGAACAAGACTTCAAAACTGCTCCTCAGATTCTCTCCATCCAATCTGATCGAACATTAGGTACAATTCAAAAGAAAATTAGCTTTACATAATTTTCCATCTCCAGTTGACATAGTTACAGAGGACTAGCAGTTGTTTTTTCAGCAGTGACTAGACAAATTATTGACTGAGGGAAGCTGAATAGAAATGGATGCAGAAATTTACATATTTTTTCAGCTTAAAAGGTTATCCTATTTCTTCTACTTAATTATTAATCACTCTAGTACGGTCTTTCACATGAAGTCCAAATAAAATACACTGAGTTTCCTGGCTGTGCCTTGTGAAAATATTTTAACCACCACACTATTCAAATGCTTCCGTAACAGCAGATGTAGACGTTATGCACCCGACAACAACCATCTAAACACCACTAAAATAAAGCATGGCAAACACCTAAAGGTGTCTGCTACTGGCACTAGGATGACTCATGTCTGCTAATAGCTGCTTTAAAAATAGTATAGTTTTGCAAAAACTTGAGATTTTGAGTTTGATTTGGCCAAATTAACACCCAATGAATTAGGCTCACTGTGACCTAGTTGCATCTTACAATTCTACTTAAATAAAATAAGATAGTTATATAGGTGCAAAGTTTTGGAAACAAAAATAAACTTTCACAAACACACGTCTGATTTCTTTCCAGTTCATTTACTCAGTCCAGCTGGGAGAAAGACACATTTTTGCTCCCATGTGCATGACAATGGGAAATAATTTTAAATCACCCGTATGTCTCCCTGATGATAAACCTAATTGCTTTTCAGACTGCACTTTCCTAGTGAGTGGCTTGACAGTGGAAATGGAGCCGATACACAATCTTGTCCTCTATTGTACATGTGTGTTTCTGGCTAGGATTTGCCACTTTTCTTTGTCTCACTACAATAGTTGACTTTGTTGTAGTTACTGATGCTGAACTGAATTTATCTCTATTATATTTTCATAGAATAAATAGGTAAAGATTAGCAGGAAGCAGAGAAAGGATAAATGAGAGGCTAAAGAGGCTTGAAACCTATCACACAGGTGAATAAAACAGTTTATAAATTTTAAATGTTTTGCAGAACCCACTGGAATTTCTTAGATAAAAAACTTTTAATCAATATGTCCTTTTAAAGCACCTTGAGATGCAAGTTGTGAATTGGCACTACAAAAATGAAATTAAGTGAATGAGAAAGATATATATGTGTTAGTTTCTATGAATTAGATTCAAATGTAAAAAAAGAACTAAAAAGTTCAGATTTGATGCGAATAACCAGGGTAATGTTAATCTTTTGCAAAACAAGGACATAACAAGTAGCACACATTTGGCTCTTTGTGTTCTCTACAGCAGTGCTTCATAATTTTTGTCAAAAAAGCATATAAATCAAAATGGTAATTTCTAAAAAATTAAATAGAAGCATATTTATTGTAGTTTTTCTGTTGTTCGGGTTAATATCTGCATAGAAACTCCACAACATCATGAGACAAATGGAATACAAAATACATTTTCAAGCACTTCTTTTTCACTGGGTTTCCAATTAAGTTTCTTTTAATTTCCATAAACAAAGTTTTTTTTTTGTATCTAAGGTCAATTTTTTAAAACTTAGTTTTTCAAACGAAAAAAAGAAAATATTTCATTTGCATGCGGATTTAAGGTAAAATGAAATACAAAATATATTGATAAAATAAGCTGTACACAACAAGATTGAGCTCTCTACATCTATAAGAATTGTGAACAGCTTGAGGGAGGTTTTATAAAGTTCTCGAGTCTCATACATTAAAAATTGTGTGAGATCTATACTACATGTGTATGTCTTTCAAAAAGACAAAAATTGCATACAAAAACGTATTTCAGATTCATCAGACCATGCACAGACACACAAATACAAGCACATTTCCTTTATAAGTCACACCTGGGTGCACAAGGCTCCACCTCATGCAAAGCACCACATGAATGTCAATTTGTATTTATGAGCCAGCTGGTCATTGTTATTTAATCATTACCAATGGCAACCACAGGTAACAGAACAAAAACCGTAGTTTAACAAAGGCGGAGATGGATGTGTCGGTGAATGAGGTGGAGAGTCTAATATTTACTTAGCAGCCACAGTGACATGACAAATAAATGAAAGTGTTATGAATTCCAACAGCAGCTATGTTTCCATCTAAATGAATTTGTAATTTTAAGCAACCTTTTAGTGAAGTTCGTAAAAAGGAAATTTAAATGTGTGGTGTTTACTTTAAAGCAAATTAACTAGCACCACAAAGCTTAAAGTCATCATACATCTTTGTTCACATAATGTCACACATGGCTATAACAAACAGGAAAAAGAGGCTGCAATCTAGCACTGACCACAAATGAGAGAGAAAAGTTCTAATGAATCTGTTGCCATCAGCCAATTTGTTGACAATGTTGCTTCCAGCCATGTCTATGCGCATCTTCCATCTGGAAATACACTGACAGCAGCAACAACAAATTGGTCATGTGAAGTAAAAGTTTGTAACTCTAGAGCTGATCTGAAAAATCTGATCTGTTTTCATCCCCGGTTTTGCACATTACCCATGTTTTGCAAAAGCCAAAAACCACCTGAAGCCAAATTTTCAGCTGATTTGAGGGAGTTTTTTTTAAATATTGCGATTTCCATCAAGCTCTTCTGATGTGACACTTCAAAATGCGAATTACATCAGTTTGATGTAAAGACTGATTTTATCACCAAGGAAGTGATGCAGTTGGCAATATTGCTCTTGCGCCTGGCTGTAATATCGCAGCTCTGCGGAATAATTCTGTTAGATGTTGCCTTAGGCCAGGGACTTCTGGTCTGCTGGTAAAGAGCATGGACCCATAAAATGTAGCTTCCTCAATCCAGCTAAAGAGTGAGAATAAAAACACCTATGAAAATTCCAGGAATACGTTAAAATAATATTTAAAATACCGCAAGCAGGCGGGTGCTTGGCAAAAAAGACCTATAATACTCAAAGTAACTAGAGCCTGAATCTAAATGTAAATGTAAATCCCTTTACTGTCGGGGGTTAATGGTTTTGCTCAGAAACCCAGAGTTGAGGCTGTGGGGATCGAATCAGATACTTGCAATCCTCTTAGAGCCCAAACGCACTGCTCTAACGCACTAGGCCAACACTCTCCCAATGTAAAGGCTAACTTTCAAATTAACACACACAGATAGGTTAAGTAATCAATTCAATCTCTGTAAATCAAAATTATTTGAAATTATTCCTAAACGAAATGACGACTCAAATAACAGATGACTTTTAGGAATTTAGAGACGACATGAGTCAAAAACCTGCAAATTTAAAATGAGAGTGCAAAACAAGAAGATAAACACTCCAATGACATGTGCAGGAGAGATCGAAACATGGAGTCATGAGGCTAACAGTGTCCTGCAGGAATTAAAGAAAGAGTCAAAAAAATTGCAGATAAGCTGGATGACTTGGAATCAAGGTTGAGACGAAAACTCTGAATTTACGGCATGGATGGGCATAAGGAGGCCATGGGCAAGTCGGTGGGAGACTTTATGAACAGGTTGATCAAAAAGGAGTTTTCATTAAACAATGATCTTCACATTGAATGAGCACACATATAAATAAGCTCCAAAGCCTAAATCAGGTCAAACTCCAAGATCCATTGTCATATGCTTCCAGCAATATACTAACAAAGAAATGGTTCTGAGAATGGCGTGGGAGAAGAATGATGTCATGTTTGGAAGAAAAAGGATCCGTTTTGACCAGGATTACTCATTAAAGACAATACAGCAAAGTAAAGCCTATGTTTATATCAAGAAAGTGTTAAAGAGAGAAGGAATTTGTTACCAAACGTTGTTCAATAAGATGCACGTACACTGGCCAGGAGTAGTGAGGACCTATGGATATGTTGCGACATGACCAAGGACCTGAGAAATAGAGGATATGAAGTGGTAGACCAAGCGGGCTCCCAAGGTGACTCAGCTTTCTTTTAGAGGCTGCAGTCAGCCGGGATCGTGTCATGGAAGCAGAAACGAGAGACCGGGGGAGGTGTGTGAGAACAGCTATAGGAGTTTCAGCTCAAAAATTAATGATAGATGAGTATGATAATACTTATGTTCATCTGTTGTTCATCAAGTGCAGAGAGAAATACAATATGTAGATTGAATGCTGGGATTTAAACAATGATACAGTGGTGCAACAGATTTGAAAGTAAACAACAGTAAGGAGACAAACCTGACAATTTTATAGGATGTATGAAAAGCTGTAATAAGAGGTAACTTGATAGACCTTGGAAGTAGACAAATGTACAGTTGAAAGTATTTGCAGTGCCTTGGGAAAGTATTATGCCCCCTTGAACGTTTCAATCTTTTCCCACATTTAAGGCTTTAAACATAAATATATAAAATCATATTTTTTGTTAGAAATGAACCAACTGGACACAATCATTAAGTGGAGTGAAATTTATTGTGTATTTTTAACTTTTTTAACAAATAAAAATACTGAAGACTGGAGCGTGCAAATAACTGCAACTTAATATTTGTTATAAATATTTAAAGAGTAATCTAGGGGAACAAACATATATTTGGCTGCATTTAAAAAAGGAAAACCTTTAGAATAACATCTGTGCAGCAGGTCTAACTTCCCTTATGCTTTACAGTTGTTTTGCTATGTTTCCTCTTTTGATAAGTAAGGTATTTTGCTATGTAGCCGTTGAGAAAATGCACCACATTCACATACACCTCTGGATTTGTAAAGCTCAGTACACCAGTGAGAACGAGTGTGTGGTGTTTTTCCAATGTTATGGTGTTTATCCTCTGAGTGATGAAGGAAATCCAACAGTGATCAAAGCTTAAGTGTTTTGCCCATTGTGTGTCACACTGAAGGCCAATGGGTTCAAGCCAAACATCGGCAGGAGCTTGACCTCCATTGCAGGTGGATAGAGAAAACAACATGTGCATTGAACTGCTTCAAGTCTTCTGGTCATCTCAAAAACTAGCCATGCTGTTTTAAAGGCATGAATAAACTACTAAAGCTATTATCAGCTGGCAGTCAGCTCAAGAGGCAGTCATCCTGTTATATGAAACCCTACCCATAGCTGTATACAACTGGAATGAACTTTGGCACTGTATTTGTTTACCCCTGCATATAAAATATCAATACATTAAACATCTGTAAGATGTCACAAACAAACACTGTTTAACAGCTACCAGTTATAAGCTCCATTCTGTAGATAAACCAAACAACAAAATAAGAAAAAGTATGTTCTTATGTTTTATTTAAACACAGAAAAGTTGATTTTTTTTTATAATGCCATAAAGCCTTAAGTTTAAAGCATAACTAGCTGCAAATCACAATAAGAAATAAATTCTAATGCTCTACCATTGATACTTGGAAAAATACAACTTTGCAAAGAATCACCACTCTTAAAGTATACAAATTAAAAAGTTTAAAACTTTTGGATAAATCATATGTGTTGTGACACGAATGCTGCTGAAATAATCACAGTCTGAGCAGCGAATGACTGTCATAAACGTGAGAATGTCTGTTTTCTGCGGGCTCCACACCTGTTAGGATATATGAAATTCCACATGGAATCTTTGGAAGTGAGCCGAAGTAAGGCCTCTTCCTCTGTCCTTCCATCAGAGCTGCTCGCTGCAGTGTATCATTGCAAACCTACCTGCTGTAACACGGGGAAGAAAACAGAGCCTCCGCCTTGTTAACCGGTGTCCTGTGTCTACTGAACAGGGATTCCCTTTGAGGAATCACCCAACTATCACCCAGCGAAGATGGGGGTTTTTGCCATTGAACCGGAGGGACGCCTCCGGAGGAAGCCGTAAGTTACTATATAAATTATAGCCCATCAAATTCCATTGTTGCTTGGATCAGACTGATTGAAATCTCCCCGAGAGATGACCTGGTTGTAGAAACAGACTGGTTGTGAACTGGACCGAGTCAATACCTGAAGCTGCCTCCCCTTTCCCATCCAGGATCTTCAAAATCGAATGTCGTTAAGTTCAAGTTTTAATGTGTTTTTATTGAACTTTTGAACTTCTATGCATATGGTTCATTTAAAAGGGTTCCAAACTGAGCCCTGGTTTCATGGTCTGAATGATTGTGGTGTGAATGGCTGTGAGTGAGTTTGTGTTTCTTTCATCTTGACTTCCTAGTTTCCTTTGTTCGGAGTTTGGTGTATTAGAGGAAACAGAGGCATTGTAAGTCCTTTCAAATCTTGTGAGTCTTAAAAACCTATTTGGTGTATTTATGGGCTGCGTCCTCGAAAGGCCAGACTCTGTTTTCTCATGAGTGTAGTCTTTGTTCACTTTGCAATAAAAAAAAGAAAGAAAATTAAAAAGAAACAGTTTTTTTCAAAGTTCAGTATTCATTCTTTTCCTGCTTTGGTGTCAACTGTCACGGTTGCTAAGCAACAGACTAGTGAAAGCTGCTGAAGGCTAGACCTGTTTGAATTCACAGCCAAAATTCTTCCGGTCTTATTTTGACGGACTTTGAAGGACCCGATCCAAGTAGACAGCGTCCTTGGAAGACGCAGTCTATGAATTGGAACATACCCATTGTCTTGAGATCTGCAGTCCAGCCCTCCTCTGTGTCAAAGGGTAGGAGCAGCCATTTTATGAGTCTCATAACCTAAGTTATGCCCACATTTGTAGTCCAACCCTCCCATTTGGTCACATGATAGCAGCCACCATTTTGTGAGATTCACAACCTCCATTGTTTTTCCAGCCTTGCTGCTCCACCTCCTTTGACTGCATGGTAGGGGTCTACTATTTTGTTTTATGACTCTTTGCTGTAGCATTAACATTAACCATTGTAAGCTGAAGGAATTCACACAGTTTTTAACTGCAACTATTATTGTTTCCTTATATCCGCTGATATTTTTGAACAGACTTTATTGAATGTATTGACATTTGGTCTACCTTGGAAACTCCTGAGAGGCCGTTTAAACAGACTCTTAGACCCCTTTCCCCCCTCTTTCCAAATTATTGATTTAATCTACTTCATGTTTATTTTCTAGTAGTGTGAAGTGTTTGCATAGATGTTAGATTTCCTTGAAGTAAAGACATCATTATTTTAACCTGTAGTATTTTCTGTCCATGTGCAGCGAGTGGTTTATCACTCAGGCCAGACTCACCTTCCTTTTGGTGACATTTAAATATTCTACTATTTACTATTTTTTGGAGGGATTGGTAATTAATAACTCTGCTAATAGCCCTAGCCTAATTTACTAAATTGGTGGAGATAACTGAATTTTAAACAGCAGGTCCAGAAGCCTACCTGGAATGTGAGAGGCCAAGAATCCTGGTAAATATACAGATTACATGTTATAATTATTCAGCTAATAACATTCAATTGGTTTTATCCTTGATTTTGAATGACTAATTAATTAACTACAACTTCCACTTCTTGTTAATCATATATTCATAATGTACAGGTAAAATATCACAACATATATAAAGGAATCCTTGCACCAACATTTTTTGAAAAAACATCGAGAAAATATAGTCAAAGTCACTCAACGAAAAAAATTTAAATATGCTGGAATAATTGATGAATGAATGTATTTAAAGTAGTAATTAAACTGGTACCTTTTGTATAAAAAATTTTAACAGACACCATTCCAATTGCAGACTTCAATAGCAAAGTATTGATCATCAAGGCAAGCTCTGTGGAGCCTTGCTGCAGCCCTAGAGAGGTTAGTTTAACCTCTTAAAACCCACCGGGTCAGTTCAAACATGACTTTGAATCATGTTTGGACAAGGCTTGTTTTTTTGGTCCACCTATAAAGCCTCAAACGCAACACTATTTCTGACATTTTGAATTGAAAAAGCTTCTTTAATGAGAAGAGAAATGTCTTCAAACTTTTTTTTTTTCAAATATTTGTAGCCTTGGAGTTAAGCTAGATGTACTAAACAAAGTTGCCATTAAAATCCAGGTTAAACATTAACAGCCTGTGACCTTTTAACACAATGACACTTTGTAGATTCCCTACTATGTTTCAATCAGGTCATTTTCATCATCTCCAGAAGATGCCCACACCCGATGCAGATGATGGTGCTGAAGATTGCTTTAAATAAAATTATTGAAGAGTTTGAAACAATACCTGTGTGTATTACCGAATAGGTACCGAAAATGGCACAACACACAAGAGCCATTACTATGCAATGAGTCATGGTGGCTGAGAAAGGAGAGGCAGCATCAGAAGTACATAAAACCGGTTCCGTTTTCAAGACCATTAAACTTGTACAAATATAATGACATATTGCTTGAACAGTTTAACTTGAATCTCATTAACATCTAATTGATATGAAATGCTATCAGTGAAAAATATTTGAAAGAAAAGAAACAATATACACAGGCCCTACATGAAAAGTTATAAATCTTAAAATACTTTAATTATTTTTCAAGATGAAATAAAATAATATAGTACAAAGTATTTTGTAATCATAGCTAGTAGTATATCAGAGAAGTTAATAAAGTGGTGCTGAATATTTTGACACGACATAAAGATTTAAGGCAGTTTTGGCTGGATAGACTATGCTGGTGTTTTGACTTTTTGCCTCACCTGCTCCATAATAAACAAATATTAATTCACAGAAGCTTAGTGCTTCTTTCTCTTTTATCCTCTCCTTCTCTCTGCTGTGTGTTTCACTACACCACTGTGACTGACAGCCTCAGCCCCAAAGGAGGAGTAAGGAGGTGTTTGCCTTCAACCTGGGAGCTTCAGATATCCGACCCAAGCCACACAAGCTGCACTGATCAAGCAGGACCAAAACCAAGCTTATGGCCTGGCCCCTCAGCGATAGGTGATCCAAACAACTCATCCAGCCTGCCCTTAAAGATAGAAGTCACATGAACCCTCTCCTATTAGAGTATAGTTCAGACATTTCAGTATCAAGGCCAGAAATGAACAAACTGTGAAACAATAATCACAACTAGGCACTTTGAGCTGTTGAAACAATTGGCAGCACTGTTTTATCACAGTAGATATATCTATCAATGCTAAAATGCTTGGTCCCCACATTGCTTATGGGTTTATGTTTTGACATTCTACTGGACATATTTCTGTGAATAATATCTACAATTTTTCAGCTTTAATTTGAGCCAAAATTGATACAAATCAGAAAAAATTCAAGGATTTAACAACCATTTATATTAAACACACCCGAGTGAGCATGTCACTAACTTACAGCCACCAACGGGGTATTTCCTATCCAGTAACATTTCAATGGCAGTATTCTGTTTCATTGTATGATTCAACCCAACTAAGTATTTGCTTTATGAGCTCAAAGGCAAGCTGGCTCTGTTTGCATAGAGCTAACATTCTCTGGATAAAATAAAAATCAAGTAAACATTCAGAAAAACATACGTAAGAACCTGTATATTTTAAGATTTCTAACATCTGATTTTGAAAATATGCTACTAATATGATACTTAAATGTATCAGTTTTTGGTTTGGAATGCCATGTTTTATTATTCAACAATATTTGTTTAGTTTATATCAATTAGAGCTTATTATTACATTACTTTTTTTTTTCAACTAAAAATATAAGGGAAGGAGCAGGATCTGAGAAGCTCAATGTGTGTGTAACTATTGCCCATTCCTGATTTAAAGTGCCTTGAGAAGCTCTTAAAAGGTTATTGCAGTGAGTATGTAATAAAATATTTGTTTTTTAATTTATTGTTATTAATTCTCTTAGAAATGTCAGTGATTTGTGTAAAAGTTTAGTTTACAGTGGCTTTTTTTCTGTTTCAAACTGAGGTATAAAGATAAAATTCAAGGAAATGTAAAGTAAACCTAAGATGCCTTGTTTTAGACGTATTTACCAGAAGGCATATTGTATAACATGAAATTTTTATATTTTCATCTATAGCATATACGTGCTGATAAGTCCCGCCATTCAATTTTCTCCTTAAACCATCTAAATGTCCTTAAAAGTCCCCAGAAGGTCAGAGAATGGATTAAAAAAAGGTAAGAAAATACCTAAAGCAATCGAGCCATCAGATAAGCTGCACCTTGGAATGCGCCGAACCTATCAATGTAATGGTGTTTGATTCTGAAAAATGGATGCCCCCGAACAATCGTCCATTGTGGAGCCACACTTTTATACACATAAACCCTCTCCTCTGCCCTTACCCCGTCAAGGCTTTCATCTAATGGTTGAAATGGTGCTCTTCTGCTCGGCTTTTCAGGAAAGCCATTCAGAAAGTGCCAAAAGGGATCTTGCTGCGGTGCCGGTGATTGGTCATGTCGTGCCATGCCCGCTGGGTGTGTCACCGAGTTAGCTGTCGAGGGTGTGAGTGTGCATGCACTAGAATACAAAACAGCCGTTTATACTGAGGCTCTGAGGGAAACCTTCTTCAGCTCCAGGAATATTCTGCATGTTAGATTAATTAGATTTATATTTAACAGGGAAAAACTCAACAAAATGGTAACTGAACAAGAAATAAGGGGAAGTATCTGATAGTCTAGATATATATATATATATATATATATATATATATATATATATATATATTAGTGCTGTCAATCGATAAAATTTTTTAATCGCGATTAATCGCATCAATGCCTGAGTTAACTCGCGATTAATCGCATTTTAATCGCACATTTTTTTCCTGATTGAAAATCATTTAAATACTCTCGATGACATACAAAAAAATACATACAGGCTAGGTTTGTGCCAATGTTCTTTTTTTAAAATGAAAACAGGTCACAGATACTGATTTATGCCATAGAAACATATGGCAAGAAGATGGGGAGGCATGTAGCAAAAAATAACAAATATGTAGGCAAAAAAAAGGCCCTGAAAACAGGCTGATGTAAAAGACAGTCTTTACAGTTAATACAGTCTTTTGAACAAAGACAAGCATTTTACCCTACTGCTATAAAATTTAGTAGAATTAACATTAGATGTTAATTAACCAAGGTAATAATGAACAATTTTCAATCAATACATCAAAATCAATAGACCGACATCACTAGATGAAGGTAGTCTATGCTCTCTAGAAAGTTACTTTTCAGCCTCTTAACAAAAATGAGAACACACACACACCCACTCACCCACACACAGACACACCCACCCACACACACACACACGCGATACCGACCTGTTGCGTACACAGACGGCAAGAGTGCTGCTACGAGATTCCATTTCACCTCAGTAATCAGTTTTCTCAGCGTATTTCAGGTTGCTACTACACTCAACTTGTTTGTTGGTGGTGGGGCTTAAAGAAAAGGCACTAGCGTCACCCAGTGTATGAGCGTCTTTTTCCCTTGAGGAGCTCCGCTCTAGAAGCCTATGAGAAATGCATAGACTGGGGGAAAATAGCCCCGCCTTCCCGCAGGCTGCAGCGGGATGTACTTGGAAAAATTGTACCATAAAACCACATAGCGTTAATCTCACGTTAAAAAAATTATCGCCGTTAAAATGGCCTCGCGTTAACGCGTTAATAACGCGATAATTTTGACAGCACTAATATATATATATATATATATATACACTATATTGCCAAAAGTATTTGCTCACCCATCCAAATTATTGGAATCAGGTGTTCCAATCACTTCCATGGCCACAGGTGTATAAATTCAAGCACCTAGGCATGCAGACTGTTTTTACAAACATTTGTGAAAGAATGGGTCGCTCTCAGGAGCTCAGTGAATTCCAGCGTGGAACTGTGATAGGATGCCACCTGTGCAACAAATCCAGTCGTGAAATTTCCTCGCTCCTAAATATTCCACAGTCAACTGTCAGCTGTATTATAAGAAAATGGAAGTGTTTGGGAACGACAGCAACTCAGCCACGAAGTGGTAGGCCACGTAAACTGACGGAGCGGGGTCAGCGGATGCTGACGCGCATAGTGCGAAGAGGTCGCCAACTTTCTGCAGAGTCAATCACTACAGACCTCCAAACTTCATGTGGCCTTCAGATTAGCTCAAGAACAGTGCGCAGAGAGCTTCATGGAATGGGTTTCCATGGTCGAGCAGCTGCATCCAAGCCATACATCACCAAGTGCAATGCAAAGCGTCGGATGCGGTGGTGTAAAGCACGCCGCCACTGGACTCTAGAGCAGTGGAGACGCGTTCTCTGGAGTGACGAATCGCGCTTCTCCATCTGGCAATCTGATGGACGGGTCTGGGTTTGGCGGTTGCCAGGAGAACGGTACTTGTCTGACTGCATTGTGCCAAGTGTAAAGTTTGGTGGAGGGGGGATTATGGTGTGGGGTTGTTTTTCAGGAGCTGGGCTTGGCCCCTTAGTTCCAGTGAAAGGAACTCTGAATGCTTCAGCATACCAAGACATTTTGGACAATTCCATGCTCCCAACTTTGTGGGAACAGTTTGGAGCTGGCCCCTTCCTCTTCCAACATGACTGTGCACCAGTGCACAAAGCAAGGTCCATAAAGACATGGATGACAGAGTCTGGTGTGGATGAACTTGACTGGCCTGCACAGAGTCCTGACCTCAACCCGATAGAACACCTTTGGGATGAATTAGAGCGGAGACTGAGAGCCAGGCCTTCTCGTCCAACATCAGTGTGCGACCTCACAAATGCGCTTCTGGAAGAATGGTCAAAAATTCCCATAAACACACTCCTAAACCTTGTGGACAGCCTTCCCAGAAGAGTTGAAGCTGTTCTAGCTGCAAAGGGTGGACCGACGTCATATTGAACCCTATGGATTAGGAACGGGATGTCACTTAAGCTCATATGTGAGTCAAGGCAGGTGAGCAAATACTTTTGGCAATATAGTGTATATGAAGACTTCTCGCTGTGAAATATATGAAAAGTATAATTTTTTAAATATTGTGTAGGCCTACTTTGTTAACTTGACATGCTTTTGAGTCCTTATAGTTTTCTTGGATCACTCCAGTTGCCTAGTAACCAGAGGTCAAGAAATGTGCCACATAACCCAGTGTGAAACAGCAAATTCATGGCTTAGCATTTGCATTTTCTATTGATTAAAGCAATGGAACTTGCTTGGCTTTTGTAACTCAAGACCTTATCTTTCAGCATGATAAACTATATAACTGCACCTTTCACACTTATGCCAGCCCTTGTGAGAATGAGTAAAAAAGCGTAGTAATGCAGCTTTTGTTGCTGTATTATATTCTTTAACTAAAAAGATTTCAAATCTATTTAGTGTTACAACCCATCGATCTTAATAACACAGAACCCCTTTCCTCTCTTTATTGGACAGGAAAGTATAATACAGGGAGATCAACTTTGGAACTTTCTTTCAGAAAACCTTTCAGCAAATCGTAATAATAAACTAAACATTGTTGGAAGTTTTAGGTTCAATAAGACAACCGTTTGGGAATTGGTGCTATATGACTAAATCAAACTGAATTGTTTACTTTTGTGATAATGGTAATGTTCTGGTAATGTTCTAAGCAACATAGATGGCATTAAATGATTTTTATGAAAAGGTTGTAACTCAAAAATTGACTTTCTGCAGTTATTCAAAAGTAGCATTGGAGATTTTATTATTTGCATTATCCTCCTCCTTACTTTAAGCTTTTGCAAGATAAATTTGGGTCTATGACAAGCTATATCTGTCACAGGTCCAGTTATTTTACATATAAAGTTATTATTCTGACTGCAGATAAAAGCAGGTTTATCAAAGAATGCATTTTATTGTAGCCATTTCTCGTCATTTTAGAATTCACTAATCAGCTGTACTTGAAAGGCTTGTTCACCTATTTTTAACCTTATAATACCTTGTTAGCCTTTCTGGTAATCATCATTTTTCATATTCCTATTCATATTCTATTCCTATTCATATTCTACTAAAATAATCTTTTACAGACTGATAAACTTAAAAAATATAAACTACATTTTAAATAATATATAGTATTCTAGAAAAAAACTCTGACCTAATAATAGTTATAAGGAAAGTTGGGTTGTGTGTTGCAAAATATCTTAAATATACTTTTGTAGAATGGAATCCTTTTACAAGAAACAATATAGATCTATTATAATTATATTTGTGTTTATTTAATAAGTGACAAAATAAAACAATAATCATCTCTTTGAACAGAATATTCATGGCTAGTAGCAAATATGTCGATTTAAGTACAAATTGCAGAACAAGAATCTCTCCTGCATGGGGAACAGCTGTAATAAACTGAAATAAATATATATTTTTTTATAAACTTTACTTAATTGTAGTTCTGTTTGGCTTAAAACATCTCATATTATGTAAAGACAGTATCAGAGGCATAATACATCTAATCAATAAAATTATAATAAGAAACATGATCTGGTGTTCAACAGCCCCCATGGAGGCCACTCAGAGATGCTTCATTAGTCAGCTTGTGTGATGTGTCAAAATGAAAGATGACATCAATAAATTACTACTCAATTATTTGGAGATATTAGCACCACTGTCATAAACAAACTTTGTCTGAAGTGAAGTACTTTTAGTGTGACGCATTCTGAAATCTAATCCCTGCAAAAGTTGGAGGCACTTTTTAATCTTCTAAAGTTTCTATTTCATTCCCTTTTATACATGTCATAAAAGCACATTTTTTGTATTTGTGAAGCTTAAGAGAAACCTTATAAGGCAATACTTACATGTGTTATTTTTAAATGTTCCACAGTGAGAGAGATCAATATTCAAAGCATACTGGCGAATTGAAACCAAAGGGAATCAGTCAATGTTAAAACATGTAACGAGGGTGTGCAGCTGGCACAGCGGTTAGCGCCCACGACCCATTTACGGAGGCCTTAGGGCTGATTTATACTTTGAAACTAGGTCGTCTGCGTAGATGTCGTGGTGAACGCAGAGACGTCTCTGCCCCCTCAGCAGACACTCTGCAGACAGGAGGACTCTGATTGGTCAAATCTACATCCACTCTACACTATGCGCATCTCCTGTTTGGTACCTTACCGGCTTGTTTTGTTTGTATGACCGCCATTGTGGAAAACAACTCATGAAGTTGGACCAGCAAGAAGAGCGAGGTGCGAGAGAACGCTGGGACCCTTTTTTCACCTGGATCCCCGCTCTTTTTCACCCTCATGTCCCTCCGTTGTCGCACAAACTTGCCCCATTTCCTCACGGCCTCGGCCGTACTTATACCCACAGCTAGTTTGTGATCTTCCCCCTTTGCGTTGTGGCATGGAATAACCATGGCACAGAGCACGCTTCAATGTTGAGTATAAATCAAAAATGTCTGCATCACACCTGTGAAATGCTCACTGCGACACACTGCTGCGGGAGTATAACCAGCCCTTTAGTCCTCAACACGGCCGACCCGGGTTCGAATCCGACCTGTGGTCCTTTGCTGCATCTCTCTCCCCCACTAGTGCCAAAAAACTCAAAAAAAAAAAGATGTAAGATGTGTTTGTTTTCAGAGGCTGCATCCACCAAGGACCCGGTCTATCTGGACTGGATCCTTCAAGGTCTGTAAGGAGACCGGAAGAGTTTTGAATATGGACTCAAACAGGTTAAGCCTACTTCGACTTTCACCGCCTGTATGCTCTGTTGCCTAGCATCCGTTACAGTTAACACAAAGCAGGCAAAGAATGGATATCGGACTTTTCACTACTGTTGTGGGTGCTCATAAAATTTTCAAGGAGCTTCAGCAGCAGTACCAAACCATTTGCACAAACTAAAACCTTTAAATAAACCAAATATAACCCACCTAATATCTGACTCAAAACATAAAATATATATATAATTTAATTAATTTTCCATTTACATAGTTGCATTATATTAAACTGCCTTTCCAATATTCACCACTGTTTGGTGCCATTTACCTTTTTCCTCTGAGCACGGAGCAGCCAGCTTGCTTGGACTTACAATGAATCATGGGATACCCAAGGCTACGTACAGTAGGATATACACCAGACTTGTCCTTCAAAACGGGCAAAGGGAAGGCTGCATGTATCGGCCACATAACGAGGAGTCTTTCAATCTGTACAGGCCTTGGCACCGTGCTATGACGTAACCAGCTGACGAATCTGGCCTTTGGAGAATGCAAACCCTGAATTCGAACTTAGCAATAATGTCCTTTTCCTCTGACTGGCATAAACTCAATACGATCTAAATGTTATGCTAGTTCTGCATCCGTTAAATACTTAGGCTAAAGACTTAAAACTTCAAAAAAGGACATTTATAGATGCCAAGTGACCTTAACATACATATTTTATGAATGGGAAGAAGTGAAACCAAATTACAAAAATTGGTTGCATAAAAGGCGTGGTTGTGTGCAGGGGTGCTGTGGTTAAGACTTCTTATCCCCTTTGTGGGGATTAAACTTCTTTGTCAGTCTCCTGTTAACCTTGATCCCTTCTGCTGTTATGTGTGTGTTAGATAAATTGTTGATGTTTGTGCTCCCAAAGCCTGCAGCCTTGAGGGTGACGGTTAAAGCAAGTGCCTCTACCTATCAGTCTGTGTCAAAGCGCTCTCTTGCATAATACAACTAGCTGCTGTTTTAACATCTAAAAAAAGAAATTATCCATACACTATAGTAGAAGTTTTACCCTAAAGAATTAAATATCATGTTTATATATATATTTAAAAAAAATCTGTGTAATATGGAATATCTCCAAAAATCTCTGCTATATTCCAGTTCAGTGAATATTTGAATATCTTTTAAATTGTACTCGAAAGCAGTCTAGATTACTTGAACAAAATGTCAGTCCATATGGTTTTAAAAATTTAATTTAGCAAATGAATGAGCATGATTAATCCGTTACAATATGTCCTAACAGTACTCATAGTCATTACCTACTGAATATGCAAATAAGCTATTGTGCACCCATGGTTTGTAACTGACACCATTTTAGACCTTTAAACTATACCTAAGATGCTAATGATAGACCTGTGGTTATTCATCCACTCACACTCTTGCTTCTGTGTGTCAGTTTCATTTCATTGTTCATAAACTGTCTCAGTGCTCCCCTTTTTCCTGGGTTCCACCACACACACACATACAAGCTCCCACTGCCCTCGCTAATCAATAATGGATAGAGCCACACAGTGATGGGACTCCTCTTCTCTCACCCAACTCAGATGTGGTGTGAGAGGCCAACATCTATCAGGACTGTTACACCACTGACTCCTGCTGCTTCTGCAGCATGATTAGGAGGACTGAGTGTGTGACTGCGTGTGCGAATTTGTGAAAGGGCAGAAAGAGCGATTCGATAACAGTCTTAGCCTGGGAGCTTAACATTTCTATTCATAACCCACCTTGGACACACTCAGACACAATGTCACTTTACACCGTATTTTAAATTGAGAGTAATGCAACAGTGATTACGGTGAGAGAAATCCTTGTGTTTATCACACAGCAGGTGGTGAGCCACAACTAAGATGTCAGGTAATCCTCCAAGCACCAACTCAGCACAGAGGAAGAAGCAGAACCAAGTTAGTTACTCCACCTTTTAATTACTTCAGTTAACATTCTGTTTAAGGCCACTGGTCCTTTAAACATGTCCAATAAACCCTGTAGAAAAAAAGAGGAAGCCAACCAACTCTGGTAATGAGTTTCTTTGAAAAACAGAGAGTTACGACAGCCAACAGGGTCTCTCCATCATATAGAAATGTCAGTATTTGAATTATTTTCAAGTTAAAGGTATTGAAGAGGATTTTCACAAATGTTTCAAAAAACCGGTCCTCTCCACTTTAAAAATAATGCACATGCACCCTGTACCTGCTTCAGAGAGGGAATGTGTGCGAGAGAATACAGGAGCCCATTGCTCCATTTGTACACTCTGTTTAAAAGTTGCTGTTCTCAGGGCTCATACAATCATACTGTGCTTGCTCTAACCCCTAAATCCCTTAATCACTATATAGAGCAGGGACTACATAGTGGACTTTAGAGCAAACTCCGTTACCTTACCATTTGGAAATATGATCACTATTTTTTGCTCCCCATTGGTCACGTCACTTTGCCTTCACCGTGCGGTGCCTGGACCATCTTTTTATTAGTCACCATCTATCCATCCACTTAATATCCATCCATCCATCCATCCATCCATCCATCCATCCATCCATCCATCCATCCATCCATCCATCCATCCATCCATCCATCCATCCATCCATCCATCCATCCATCCATCCATCCATCCATCCTTCCTTCCTTCCTTCCTTCCTTCCTTCCTTCCTTCCTTCCTTCCTTCCTTCCTTCCTTCCTTCCTTCCTTCCTTCCTTCCTTCCTTCCTTCCTTCCTTCCTTCCGTTCTTTATACAGATATCCCTTTTGTTATCCATCTATTTGCTTATTTGTTTAGCCTTGGCATTGGACTAAAAAAGACAGGAAATATTTTACTGAAGACAAAAACAAAGAAAATGGAACTTTTTTGGTTTGTTAGCAGGATCAATTGAAAATGTATGAATGGTTTTTTTTTTTTCTTTTTTTTTTTTTTTTTTTTTTCTTTTTTACCAGAGGTGTACCTCATGCTGAGGAACAACACATTTAAATTCGGTAATGATCCAGATCATGCTCAACATGTAAATTTGTAAATTTGATTTAAACTGTTTCCCCGAATTGTGTTAATCACAATTTCTTGTTTAAATCAATAATTTATTCATCTCTCTTTTTATTTATCCACCTCAATTCTTTCCATGATTACTTAAATCTCATGTGGAACTTTCTTTTTTACCCTTTATCACTGGAAGTAAACAGAAAATTAACAAAGAAAATCACAGCACAACATTTTGACAATGTTTAGAAAGTCCCTATTCAGTTCAGATTTGGAAAAAAAATTTATCCATAGGGGAAAAAAAACCAAGAACAAATTTATTAAAACTTCTAATTAAAAAGCCAAAGATATGGCAAAGAAGACAATAATATTAAAAGTGCAACAGTTTATAGAAGTAATAAAGGGAAAGTAAATTCAGAGTCATGCACACAGTGGAAGTTGGATAAAAGAGGAGGTTTTTTTTTTAAAGTCTGAGGAAAGAAAAGAAGCTAAACTTTGTGAGTGTGGTTAATATCCTGTCACGAAATGTCAAAGAGACCTACATCCACAGTCTCAATTTTTGTGATGTAACTGACTCACTGTCCTGTTCCTCTGTAAAGGAGGGGTCAAAGAAAGAAGTCTGGCCAAGCCTCCTTTGAAGATAGATCTGTGATGCCACCTTCATTTTTCCTCTATTACTTAAAGTCATTCATCACAGTTCAGTTCTGACTGAAGAATTTATCTACCACCCATTGCAGGTATGCCATCCGTATGCAATTCTGTGGCTTGTGGCCCTCACTTTAACAATTTTAAAAGTTAGGGAAAAAAGATGATCTTTTTTCCGGATGATCCTGAAACATTGTTAAGTGTGATATAGTGAATATTTTTCAAGTAAGCTATATTTTTCAAACTTTTTATCTAAACCCAATTATAAAATTTAGCTAAATCAAATAAATGCAAATGAGTGATTAAAGAAGCTCCTTTTTAAGAATTTATTTGTACTGTATGTACATCATGATTTCACTGTATAACCAAAACTTTAAAAAATTAATCTGCACAGATAGAAATCCAATGCATTTTATTCTGCATAAAAAAATACATCTTTAGTTATTAGAGTTATTATTATGTAGTGTTTTTTGTACACTTACCTATGATACTATTTCCCTAGTTTAATTACTCAAAATTAAACATTGATTGGTAATAAGCTGATCGTTAAATAATAAGAAATATTTTCCAATATTTATGATCATTGACATATATAATAAACATCAATAAGCATATTGCCTTGACCACCTTGGCTTGACTTTACATACGCTAGGGTTAAGGATTAAATCATAGCTAATCAGTTTGTTTTTTATCCTTCAGTATTTCCATTTGTAATATTAAATGTTACTCATGTGCAAACTTTTAATGCAACTGTAAATTAAAATAATGAGATATGATTTATTTTGATCACATAACAATCTTAATGGAGTTTAGAAATTTGTATGATGTTGAAATTCCTTAGATTATCAGGTTTAAAAAAAAAGTATGAACATTTGCGAATAAAAATAATTACTAAATGTGCATACCAAAGTATAAGCTATGGTGCTGGTAGTCTGGAACATTCTGAACACCTAAAAGTAACTTTGCTGCTCCCATTAGGTAGAAGGGGACAAAAAACTACTAATGTTTACAGTACCTCTGTGTTTGTTGAGGAAAAAAAATACATACATATACAGATTATTTGCAAATATATACAGTAGTATACAGTTGCAGCCATTCAAAATCGCCTTTTCCAGTCAAACGCCAGCCGATTGGCAGCCTACTCCCCTGTGATCCCAGCAAATCCCCTAGAAATTCCAGCCACTGGCCCTCTCCACGGCGTGCATTTTTTTTACTCTGACTCTACCCTTTCACTGAATTACAGGGTCTGACCAGGAGATGACGACTACTGTTTAGGTCTTTATGTCCACAAATCATGACAAAATATTTTAGTGCAAAGATTGCTGTTTTAAAAGGAATTGTAAAGGACCAGGCAAGGGCCCATCAAGGAAAGTGGGGAAATTTTGAATGGCAATTACTGTAGTACGGTATATGACTCTTGGTGGTTTTAAAAATCCATTTCACCAAGTACTTAAGATGCTGAATTTAAAAGACAATATGATCAATAGATCTTTATGTATGTTACAAGTTAATCAAATCTGATGTAATTTAATTGTATTGTATTACATTTATTTTTAAACAACAAATAGGCAATATGTTTGACAATGTTTTAACAGATGTGCTCAGCAAATGGTGTTATCAAATGCAAATTTAAAAAACACCGCTATAGTTAAGGTAGATTTTTTAAGTAAAAGTAACAAGCTTTCACAGTTTCAGTTAGCTACTAGCTTTATACTGAATAAATACAGTATAAAAATTTCCCAAATTTCCTTGAAGGGCCCTTGGCTGGTCCCCTACGATTCCTTTTTAAACATCAATCTTTGCACTAAAATATTCTTTCAGACATGATTTGTGGACATTAAGATCTAAGGATCTTCCCCTGGTCAGACCCTGTAAATCATTGAAAGGGTGGAGTAAAAAAAAATACATGCACAGGAGAAGGGGGGGGGGGGGGGGGGGGGTCACTCCAGTGGCTGGATGTTGGCTTCCATTTGGCTGACGTTTGATGAGGAAGGGCCATTGTGAATGGCAGCTACTGTAACAGAAGCAATGGTGGTGGAGTTTTCTCAAGGGAGGGCTATAAATTCCATATAGACATAAACCAAAAAACAATCAAACTTATGCTAAGTTATCATACCAGTATATTCATATGAATGCAACAACTAAAAACATTATAAAAACACTTTATAAAAACAAAAACATTATTTCATGTACAGGTCTACTTTTTGTACATAAATCTCATCTTTCTGAGGGTTTGTGAAGGCAAATCAGTGTTTTGCATGATCCAATATTGTGTCACAAACCTTAAAAAATAATGTGCCAGTTTATTAGTGCAAAAGCTATTAGTCACCTTAAGGTTTTTTAATTTCTAAAAAAACTAGTTATTTTATGAAAATGTGTTTAATTAAGACCAATTATGTAAATTAACAAACTTCTAAAAAAAAATTAACTGTATTGTATTATTTTCCAAGTGAATTACAGATGTTCATGCTTCTTTATCTTTTCTAACAAGTTATTTTAAATCAGTCCTACCTGTCTTTATCCATGCTGGGTCAGATCCTGACATTTGAAAAAGGAGGCAGGGAAAGCAGAATAAAGCGTTAGCCTCACTGCATGCATTTAGCCAAGCCTTTTACCTAACCCAGCTCCTGGAAAAAGAGTGTACCATCTCCCTCCATCTTTGGACTTCTGATTAATTTTAATGTTCAACTGATCAAGTCCAAATGCTTTCACCTCCAGCTTCTCTTGATAAGTTGGCTTTAAGGAACTTCATTTCCACGACTCGACCTCTCAATGAGCTGCACTACAACTGTGACTCCTGCGCCCAGGGCTCTCCTGTCCTTTTGCATTGCAGAGGAGCTACTGCCCATGTACAACTTTTAACCAGAGAGGAAATACGTCACCAATCCGCAGATGAACGAAACAGCTTTACTCATCATTAAAGATTAAATATTTATCTTGCAGATCTAACAAATATATAAATATATTTAGAAATATTTTCATTTTATAATGTAATGTTTTTATTTGTCTTATATGTCTTAATCAAGGTCATTGGGTGGATGGGGCCCTAGCGCCCTCTATTGGCCAGCCGCCACTGAACAGAAGACTTTTCCAGCTAGTAAGTTGACTGTAAGAAGTAATTACAATTTGGCTGTAATTTTACTATTAGTGTAATTAAATTACCTGTTCAGAATTTTGATCAAACACATTTCCTCTAACTGTAATTGTAAATCTATAATAGCTTTTTTAATAATTCTAGAAGAAGAGAAATGTGTAGAAGTAACTTGCAGTGCAAAGAAAAAGAGGACTAGCTGCTCCATATAAACGAAAAAATAACAACTCTGGTCCCTCCCAAACCTTTTCAGGCAACGTAATAAAACTAAAGGCAATAAAGTATTTCACAAAGTGGAGGCAGTCTAAGTCTAAATATGTATGCTTTAATACTTAAAAGTGGGAAATAGTAATTATAGTTAAAGGAGAAGTTCGGTTTTTTTACACTTTAAGCCCATTTTCTGTAGTGTCCAGGATGAAATCGAATGATCGACACCAAAAGTTTGACAATTCCCATTGAGTTCTGTAGGAATAGTCAATATTCCGCTGCCACCGGAAACGGAAATGGGGCCTGTTTACACAGTTGTAGTCTTTTTGCTTCACTCTGTGTACTCCGACGTCGAGGTGCTAACGTCTCTGTTAAACACTTTAAAAAACTCTGAAAATGGAATACGAAAGGTGGATTCTTGATTCTCGACGTCGGAGTACACAGAGTGAAGCGAAAAGACTACAACTGTGTAAACAGGCCCCATTTCCGTTTCCGGTGGCAGGGGAATATTGACTATTCCTACAGAACTCAATGGGATTTACAAAATGCTAAATAAAACAAGACAGGAACGGTTTTTCTTCACGAAACTTTTTTTGGAACGTCATTGAACAGCGCTGACGACACGGTGAGTAGCATATTTAAAAAAAAGAACGTTTAAGGTTGTTTTAAGGACATTATCGGACATGCTCTATGGAAGCCATTCTAAAGCAGCCAGGGGGTGATTCTAAATGAGCCAAAAAGCAGAGACAGGAGCAATTGTCAAACTTTTGGTGTCGATCATTCGATTTCATCCTGGACACTACAGAAAATGGGCTTAAAGTGTAAAAAACCGAACTTCTCCTTTAAGGTTAGTTGAAATTTTGCCCCTGTTCATTTCATAATTTTGTAGTTGAAATTGTACCAGACTTTTTACAGATACGAAAAGGAGCAGTGCTCCATGGGAAAAGTCTTGCATTCATGCATTGATTCATACTGAGCTCTGGGATCTCTCATAGTACTTTGTTAAAAACAAAGGGAAAAATTTAAATTGTCAATTATGTGATATGAGTAATGATTGTTAGTTACCATCATTAGGTTACACATAGTGTTTTGGTTTGGCCAGTGCTTATAATCAATCATAGATCTGAGATAGCAGTCCCCAATGGGTATCAGGACCACAAGTAACTAAAGCCCTGCTGTCAACAGGTATAATAAGTACCACATAAAACTCAAGACTTTAAGACTATTTCCTTGAATACTAAACAGAGATGGCAAAAGTACTCACTTTCCGTACTTCAGTAAAAGTACAGATTCTTGTGTTAAAAAATACTCTGGTAAAAGTGGAAGTACTGATTAAACTTCTTTACTCAAGTAAAAGTAACAAAGTACAGGCTTGTAAATTTACTTAAAGTATAAAAGTAAAAGTAGAAACCACTTTTTTCATGCCGTTGCCTACATTTTAAATGGATGTCTGCCAATAGGACTAGATCTCCATTGTGTTCATTTTCAATCATCTCGTCGTCCATGCTACTATGCTAACGCCACCGCCACCAAGCTGCAATGATTTGCCGCCAATGAATACCGCCGAATCTGTCGATTCACCTTGTAGTGGTGCGTCAAATGCAACGTAGATTCCCATCCAATTAGATTGAATTTGGTATTGATGACGTGAAAAATAATAACGGTAACTCCATTGAAATGATTCAAAACTAAAGTAACGAGCCAATTTTTTAAAATGTAAGGAGTAGAAAGTACAGATATTTGTGTAAAAATGTAAGGAGTAGAAGTAAAAAGTTGCCATAAAAATAAGTAGTAAAGTAAAGTAAAAATATCAGAAAAATCTACTTGAGTACAGTAACGAAGTATTTGTAGTTAGTTACTTCCCATCTCTGATACTAAATAACCTCATAACCTAAACTACCAAAATAAACTAAAACTAAATATTATGATAGAAATTTACCCAATGCTAATCAGTGTTTTCTATACACTTTTGGTCATTTGCATTTTCCAGTCTTTTTTTTCACCAGCTGAGGTTTAAGTTTAAATTTTCTTACAACTGTAATGTTAATTCATATGCTTCTCAACTAGTCCTTGGAGCCCATTACCTTGTGTTTAAAACATGTACCTGTTCCAATATTTGACAGAATAAGTTCCTCAGCAGGTCATTAAGTTCAGCAGAAGCCGGTTAATGACTAATTATTTTTAAATAAGGCGCGTGGTAGCAGGGAAGTGAGCACTAGAACAGGCCAGTGGGTCCAGAGCATCAGGAATGGAAAACACTAATTTAAAAACCTTAAAGGTTGACAGTCAATCACTTATAGATATGACATTTCTGTATTATCAAGCTGTCAGAGAGACGAGAAAAGACAGTTTCAACAATTAACCAGACATGATTACAATTATGTGAAATAAATGCAATTAAACAGCTTTCTCTGGCACTGAGTGGTAGTTTTCGATTTTGCTGCAAGTGATAGCCTCAAATTATTTGTTTTAGTAAATAATAAGATGCAAAGCAACAAACAGAGTGTTATTTAATCATCTTTTCATAGGTCCAATATAAAACAAAAATATACGAGAATAACAGACTGATAATGCCTTTAAACTATTTATGAAGTATGACGAGTTGCATGAGAAAAGGGCTAAATAGCCATAAAGAGGTAAGTAGACAAAAAAAAACCTTGGAAAGTTTAAGTAATAACCAAGTGAAATTGATTGTAACAGCTAACATGCAATATGATAAGCAGTAATTGAATAAAAGTTTAAACAAAAAAAATAAGGTCAGGGTTAGGTACCAAATGAGGTACCATTGTGATTAGCATTGTGCATTAACCAGAGAGGCAGCCAAGAAGCCCATTTTAAAATCCCTTAACTATTAGCTGTATACTCTACAACTATAGCTTTCATGAAATAGAGAAACTTTTGTTCATCTTTTGGAAAAAAAAGAATTATTACCTTGTCCCCTCAACAGTAAAACAGCATAAAAGAACATGTTATGCCTATTTTAAAGCGGCATACAACTAACGGCTGTGGAAACTTCAGCAGGAACAGAAGGCTAGTCAGAGTTGACAGTGACAGTCCTGGACGAAGTTCACCTTTCAGCTAAATAATGTCACAAATACAACCAAAAATACAATGGGTCAAAGTGTCCCCATACTTTTGCTGCTGTAGGGGGCTATTGCGTCAACACAGTAAATCAGTGGATGTGAGATGGTGGAGGGTGATGGCTACAAAATCTTTAATACCAGTAGAGCAGGGTTGACATGTCGGCAGAAATTTCATGAAGTTCGACACAGGGAGTTGGTGATGAATATACAAGCGATGGTGGCTCCCTCTAATCCAACTGAGTGTGAATCAAATTGCAGAGAAGTAACAACAATATGACTGAGTATAGATAAGAAAAGCTGATAGGGACATGGCTCAAAAGACAAAAATTTGACTTTCCAAAGAGTTGACCCAGGGAAGCTGAATTCAAAAGCACGCCATACTTCTCAGAATTCATTTTTAAAGATTGTTTATGTTTTCCATTTATAAAGTATTTTACTTCCACCTCAATTATGCACCATTTGTGTGGATTTTAATAAAATACATAGCAGTTTGTGGACTTGCAGTATAACAAATATAAAAAAGTGCCTTTGCTGAACTGTTTGCAAGGCACTTTTTGAGCAAGTGAGTATAAAGCTGACCAGTGTGAAAATAATAAGAAAAATATATAAACCCATTTATTTTTGCAATTTCATTGCCTCAAAAGTGAATCAAATTCATTTTGTTGGCCTATTTTACATTTCACAATAAAATGGCTTGAATCACAATCTGCAGTTGCCCATATTGTTGAATCATTTATCTGATAAGAAGACAGACATAATAAGAAAGAACCAAGATAAGCCACAGTTGGAGGGGAAAAAGTAACATTATTTAAGATTGAAAGTCTGAGCAGAATCCCAACGCATGTTAAATTTGAGAAGGTATAGTGTATTTATAATTGGTTGGTGGGGATATTTCAGCTGGCATTTGGAGGGAAAAGGCCGTACAGACAAGACAGTGCTTGGACAAGTTTGTGAGTGTAAGACATATTTTTATAATAAATTCAGTAAAGCAAGAGGATCATCAAATCTTTAACAGTTATTTTAGTAGTTTTAGTGTCTGTGAAATTAAAGTTTTTTATCCATCTTGTATCATCAGCATATGAACCCCATCAATCTCTCATGATCAAATACATGAGATCAGGCTCTTGAATGTTGAGTAGATTTCGGGTACAGCTTCACAATGCTAAAAGACTAAATCCGAGCAAGAGTAAAACTGTTCTACTGAAAAACAACAAATTAAACTGAAAAAGGCTGTTAATCATCCAAGAAAAACGTCGAAGATCACAGCCCTCAATAGCAAAAATCTGCACACAAACTTTGATCACACGACAAATTTCAAATTGTCAGCACCTTTTGATGGGAGGGGGAAAAATCTCACTGAATTTAAATGTAAGGTGATGGTTGAGCTGCAAAAGCATGGCCTCTCACAACATGCTGATGTTGATCTGACTGCTGATGTTGGATTTCACAAACATTTCTTTTCAATTTCTTAAAAGATCCTGAGGGTTATGGAACCATACAAATTCTAGTAGTAGACCCCAAAAAAATTCAACAGGGCTAAGTAACAGGATCCAAATGCCTGTAAACATACGGGACGATCCTTGAACCAAGTTGAGGCCATTATTGGTGCTGACTGCAGCCCAATAACCATCAGAAGTGATCAGATAAAATGCAGTGATATTTGAACATTAGAAGAGAACTCTTGCACACAATAAATAAAAAGGTGGAAGAAAGTTATATTCTCTAATGTGAATAGAGAATTAACCTTGATGGTTCAGGTGGCCTCCAATGTCGCTTGGTTGTACAGGAGTGTCAGCAGTAGGCCATCTGTAGGTTCTGCAGCAGGAATTCCTCATAGCTGAAGGCTTATGTGTGGTAATTACTGGTATTTTTAAACAGGATAATATTGCATCTCACAATGCCTGCCTGAAAAGGCTATTGTCCAAGAGAAAAATTTAACTCTTTTGGACCACCTTGTACATTATTCTTGATCCAAATCTGAGTAAATTTGGGGAATGAAAGCCAGAGAAGTTTCATTTATTTTTTAACAGCAACTGAACCTTACTTTAAGGAATTAGAAAGCAAATGTAACATATGTAAGGTATTTGCTCATATTGGAATACTAAGCATGTCAAGTAAACATGTACATATTTTACCGATTGACAGTATTCTGTCACCTTAACACGGGTGCATTCAGACAATGTGTAGTGTCCTAGCTACTTGTACAAGTGTATACCTGGAAGGCTGACAAATATTGAAATAAACTTGATACAGGAAAAAAGGGTGTTTAGTTTTATCAGTTTAAAAGTAAATTTAAGAAATATTGTTTGTTAGGGCTGCAACTAATGATTATTTTCCAAATTGATTTATCTGTTGATTATTTTTTTGAATAATTGATTAATAATCAGATAGCCATAAATCTTTTTAAAAAAGACCTTTCAGGAAATTAAACCAGGTGAAACTCAAACTTTTTCACTTGAGGAGTTCAGGATAGGGCATATTTGTAACGATTCAGAAAGGAGGACCCAGTATTCAGGCAAGGCAGACAGTGAGTTCACTCAAAAGGCATTCATTTAAGTCAATTGGATCTGTGGTAAAAGCTGCTTGGACGTCTGAGGTAGGAAACTCTGGAGAAGAAACACAGGTTGGTGACCCGTAAATCTAACGTAGAAAGATTATGAACATTAGTCACTGACCTGGCTTACAAGTTCAGTCCATAGACTGAGAAGGAGGTAGGATCCAGCCAATGGGATGCCAACAAGATGCTGTGGGCGCCGCCCAGAGTGTCCCAGAAGAGTCTGAAGTCAGGTCAAGCAAACAAATCATAACAGGAACCGGCAGGCTCAGAGGTCAAGGAAGGAACTCTGAAACACTTTTACCACTGGCTGGAGAGAACAAGAATAATCTAGTCCCGATGACTAGACGCAAGCAACTTAAATAGAGGCAGAAGCAGGTGGATCACATGAGCAGTGATGAGAAACCGGGCAGAGTTAGACAGGTGAATGCAAGAGTAATTAAGCCAGTCATCAGTACCAAGATCGTGACAATATTGACAATTTTTTTATCTTAAATGCAAAATGTTGACATTTTACAATCTTAGTATACATACTACACTAAGTGGGTTGCTGTATAAACAAAAGGCATGTTTTCCTCTCTATACGCCAGTTAATGATTAATCGATTACTTGATGATTTTTTTCAATAATGAGTTATTCCGATTTTTATTGAAAAAAAAATATATATGTATATATATTTTTTTTAATTATTTTTTCAATAATGAGTTATTCCGATTAGGAGGAGGTGTCTGCGGAGAGGGAAGTCTGGGAGTCTCTGCTTAGTCTGCTGCCCCCGCGACCAGGTTCAGGATAAAGCGGGAGACGACGAGTACGAGTACGAGTTATTCCGATTAATCCGATTCATTGTTTCAAACCTATTGTTTTTTATTAAAATCATAAATATGATGTTTGTCATTTTTGTTTTCTGGATATTTCCATCTCTTTTGCAACCTAACATAATCTCATTGTTACAATTTATGAGTGCTTTTGTTAGATGTTTTGACAATTATTAATAATTTAATACACAATATAACAATGTACCTAAAAGGAGAGTCCAATCCCCGGCCTGTCCTGAGTAATGATAAATTAAAACCACTACTAATACACCCTCTGTTCTCATCACCTGTGTAAATGACCAGGAAATCAAAAACTACTACTCACATTAAGAGACATGCTTAAAATATCAGCTTGATTTTTATTTAAATTGTGAAAATATCAAAGAAACAAGTAATTTGTCTAAATATAGGCTAGTTTAGATAAAGTAGCATAGCTGTGTTGAAACATAGAAGAGGTTTGGTTCCAGTGTTAAATTGTGGTATTGGCACTAAAGAATCTTGAATCAGAGTGAATCAAGACTTGAATCAGGTTTTCTATAAAAGTTTGTGTAAATTGTGCAAATGTCAAAGTGCTCCTCCCCCAAGGCTGTCTGCATAACGACAGAGTCTCAAACAGGCACCTTACAAATCCAAGACAGCGCATTAGGATGGGGAAAAATATATGCTGAGAGGTGCAGAAAACTGAATGTGATGGAAATTATTAATTTCTGGGAATGCTTGAAAACATCATGTCACAAATATAAATGAATCTGTAATAAGCTGTCTGGAATGTTCTACCAGTCTGTGGTTACTAGTGTCCTTTTCTACAACGTGGTGTGCTATGGGAGCAGCACATCCAAGAAGGACAGCTCCAGTCTGGACAAACTGGTGAGACAAGCCGGCTCTGTGATTGGCAAGAAGCTGTAGAGGTGTTACACACTTCTTTACTGGGCTCATCTGCCATTCTCTTTGCTTACGCTTCTGATTGGATTGGTGGAGACACAGGATTAGACAGATGCTTAAAGGGGAAGGAAACACCAGCCACCAGCGCACACAAGCAAAACGGCGAATTAAGTTTATTTTTTTTACTGACATGGGAAAGTTGTCACCAGTTATCGTAGTGAATTAAGGTAATCATAAAAATCTGGTTTATTGCTCAGCCCTACTAGGGAGGCTAAACCTTCCGTGTAAATTTCAAAAATGTGTTGGAAAAAAATGCATTTTTAAACTTCATAAATGTAAACAAATAATTTTATTACATATGAGCTAAAATACGTCTGATTTGTTGGAAGTTATTCAGCTATTCATTGCACACTAGGACGCGTTTTCCCCTCTGCTGTGGAACATCAGGACTCTGCCTGTCAGCCTCTATGAGAAATCCTTGTTTAGGTTTGAGCCTCCATCCATTGAAGTAAGCAACGAGAAAGTACAGCTCTGATTGGTTAACACGCCAAAATACGCCACATCCAATGAGGCCAAACCTCTTAGTGTGTCTGTGGAGCAGTGGTGGGACATTAAGGTGACTTCTTGATGCTAACTAACAAACATACTTAAGGACTTTTCACTTAGACTTAGACAGACTTTATTGTTATTTTGTACACAAAGAAATTTCATTCAGTACAGCTTTCAAGACATTTTCCTTTTTTAAAGTGCAGCCATTATAAAGGTAAGCAGTAGTGCTAATGTAAACATACGACTGTATATTAGCTACAGTTCAAACGTTCAGGTTTTTTGTATTTTATATATTTTATAACCCCATTTTATACAACATTCACCAGTCAATGGCAGTGGGGAAGAAACTGTTCTGGAATCTGCTGGACCTGCATCATCTGCTTCGAAGTCTCTTTCCAGACGGCAGAAGGAAGAACAGTCCATGTTGGGGGTGTGAGGGGTCATATTGTTAAAGGTTCAGGACACGCAGTGCTGGGATGAAATGCCTTTTATCGAGGAAAGAGTAGAGGTGGTGTTTACAGTTCAGGTGAGTTTGTCTGATATGTGCACCCCCAGGAATTTGGTGCTGCTGATCACCTCTATAGCTGAGCTGTTGCTGAGAAGTGAAGTGTGGTTAGGCCAGATCTTCCTGAAGTCGACAATGATCTCCTTCGTCTTCTCCACATTCAGGATCTGGCTGTAATCTCTGCACCAGCCCACCAGCTGCTCCACCTCCTCTCTGTAGTCCTGGTCGTTGTCATCTATGATGAGGCCCAACACTGAAGTTTCATCTGCAAACATCACAATATCATTGATGGTGAACCTGGGGACGTAGTCATGTGTCATCAGGGTGAGCAGCAGGGGGCTCAGGAGGCAGCACTGAGGGGAGCCTGTGCTTAGGGTGATAAAATCAGAGGAGTTCTGTCTGACCCGGACTGACTGAGGTCTGTTTGTGAGGAAGTCTAAAAGCCAATTGTAGAGGGGTGTATTGAAGCCCAGCTGTTCCAGTTTACCATCAGATGCTGTGGATTGATGGTGTTGAAAGCTGAACTGAAGTCCAGGAACAGAATCTGCATGTAGGTGCTCTTCTCCTGCAGGTGTGTTTCTTTGAGACCGGAATGATGGTGGCAGACTGGAAGCATTCTGGCACTATAGGTTGGTGCAGCGAGATGTTAAAAATGTCTGAGGACACCACTCAGCTGACCGGCACACTCCTTGTACACCCACCCAGGTATGTTATCGGGGGCTGGGGCCTTTCTTGGGCTGACTCTCCTCAGAGTTTTCCTCATTTCAACTATGTCAAGGTTGAGTGCCTCCTGTCCCTGGCGTGGGAGATTCAGGGGATCCCTAGTGTGTTTTTTTCAAGGCTGCAATTTAAAAAAATGAAATTGTGTAGAGCTGTTTTAAATGAAATTTCTTTTTTTATACACTTGTGTTTTCAAAATGACAAAATCCGCCTCTCACGACCACCTCCCGATCAGGCATCGTGAGATCGGGAGAAAATTAAACATATTTGATTTTCCCCCAACCGTCGTGGGCAAATCGCTCAGGGCGCATGTGCAAACAAGGATACTTCTTTTTATTCTCCCTCTGAGATGTAAACACAGCGGCATGGCAGGGATAAAATGAGTGAAATTCAGTTCTGTCTGTAAAATTGACAGACCGTAGTAGCCACGTTTGCTCAGCCATGTCCTTTTTCAAAATATGTTGTCGCCTTTTCTTTTCAGGGCTTTCAGCACAAAATTGCAAAAATTGCCAAAGCAGCGCATTTCACTCTACTGAGGTTAATATTGCCCTTCTATTTGTTTGGTTTCCAGATAGATGAGTCAGAGCAGCTCAATCTCACTGCTGAGCTAAGGCCGACGTGCTTTTTAGTCGTACAGTGTGAGCAGGTAGATCCCATGAGAGTGTCAGGCCGAACATATATCGTGAGCTGTGAACTCACACTGTATGACTAAACCCTGCGATTAGTCGTACAGTGTGAGCCGTAGCTGCGTGCAATGACTGAAAAAATCGTACAGTGTAAGCCCGAATTAAGTCTAAGTGTTTTTTCACTGTGGTGGTATCGGTGGGCGAGTAATAGTACTTGAACCGGTTGGGGAGGTGGCCCTTGACAGGGGATTTGTTCAGCCAAATTGGCACCAATTCCCTCCTGCCTAACATGTGGACCCTATATAATGTCTCTGGGTGTAGGAGGGTAGTCGTTGTTGGCAAGGGGGAAGTAGATAGGAGGGAAACCTTGCTTTACTTGCACTTTTGTTTTGCCCATTTGAGAAACATCATGCTTTGGTGAGGAAAACCCTTCTGTCAACAAGCATGGAGATATACGAAACATATTACCAACATACAGTGACGTGCGGTGAGGTTCATAGCTGGTGAGGCACTGACGTCATCAGAATCAGATTTGCAAATAGATGCATAGATTGACAGCAGTTTACAGGTTATGTTTCACTTCTGCATCCTTACACATACAAACTGTAGCTCACAAAACACACATTTCCTTAAAAAACATAACAAAATAAATGTTATTACTGTCTTACCTTTACTTATAAATGAATAGAAGTCCTCCTTATCTTCCTTCAGTTTTAAAAGTCTCTCTGGCTGCGTCTCAATTCGCAGGCTGCGTACTTCCGAGGACGCAGCCTGCGAATTGAGACGCAGCCTGTGTCTCAATGGAGATCACTGCCAGGGAAGAAAGCCTTCCTTGATCCATCCTGTTCCTGCTGTATGTTTTCAGTCTCTTGAGCACCCCCTGCCATGAGGCAAGAGAACTGCCTGCCTCACCTCGAACCTGTTCTCTGCCGTTTATAATCGCTTATTACACGAAACACGTTACACAAACACAGTTGGAGACAAAAAGCTCTGTACATTATATACATAAGCTAAATTATTAGAAATAAGTTCACATATTAAATTTGTTTAAACCATTTTATTGACGCTGTACAGCAACATGCTCTCTCCGCTTTGCAGCCAGCGCAGAGCCAAGGGTTGCGCAATCCAAGGTGAGGCAGAGCTCGCTGCTGCCTCACCGGCATCGCTTCCAAGCATTTGAATGGGAAAATAAGAAAATTCAGCGATTTTGAACAAATAAAAATCGAAATTGGTGAAGCTACATGAAAAATGAATATTTTTTAGTACAAACCACCGGATGAATATAACAATTTAAATTACTTTATGATTATATATTTTCTTTCTTTCCATGATGGCTGGTGAGGCACTGCCTCACCTGCCTCCCCTGACCGCACGTCACTGCCAACATAAAAGGACAAATGTAAGGCTCTTAAAATACCACACTAAATTTTACTTCTAACCAGTCTCTTTTTGTAAGTAATCTGTGGCAGTTTGCAACCCTTTGTGTAAGACCTCCACCAACAAAAGGCCATTTCTTTAATGAAAAGAAGAAAAAAAGAATTCTACCCAGACAAAAACCTCTGACCCCTCTGAAGCCTAAATAAAGAAAAGAACAGAGTTTCACAGAAACTACCATTGCAATGTTACTGTAAGGCCAATCTACCGCTGATTTCTGAAGTCTCCAAGCAGATCATTATGTTACAGTTCCCTGCTCTGCTCCTTTAAAAGTTGCGCATTCAGGGGGTCAATGGAAGTCAGAAGGAGCAATATACTAAACAACTTATAAAAACTGGAGTAAGGATTGGGAAGCAAAATTTGAGGATATTTGGGTAGCATTAAAAGTCTTGCAGTCTACTTTGTATAGGCTCTCCAACAAAAGAGGAATCGCAGGGGCTGGTATGTGAAGGGCTTTAAATTTTCACTGAGTATAACATCAAATATCTGCTTGAATACCTGTATGTGAATTTCCTTTCCAAATAACAAACTACTGTTGCTGTGTTTGAGCAATTTTTTCAAATTTTGTTTTTTCAATCTGTTGTCTATAATTGCCACAAAGGACCTTAGTGATACTTTTCTATCAAACGCTTCCCCCTCTCCAACAAACTTTTTTGGGTTCTTATCCCAAAATGTATTAGAATCATTAAATATTAAATATGTTTGGGATATAATATAGGGATGCTTTTTAAAGTAACCACAGGATTATATTGCAGGTATCTTAAAGGAACAGCATGCAGCCCCTTAAATCTAAGACTAAATCATAGTACTGGACCATTCTGACTTACTTTCACCCCTTGGGAACTTTACCCATTCCCCCATTGCCACTTTAATTAAATCTCAGTGGGTAACCAAAAAAGGGACCACCACAGTTCAATGGGCGGCTGTTCTCTAAACATTCAGGGATTCCTAATGTGGAGGAATTACTTCACTCTAAGTGAAACAAAGCTATCACTGTAAAATATTTTTTGACAACAAAATGTGTTTCATTCATATTGATATATCAAACATGATCATAAGAAAGCTATTAATGTATTTGGGGAATGCTTCTAAAAGTCAACAAACTGCCACCTTTTGCACTTTAGAACCCTATCCCTTCCAGCCTCTGCAGATAATAAAGGCTTCACTGTGTCTGTGAGTACTTAATAGTGAGAGTTCAGACTGGTGATTAGAGAAAGTCACAGAATGGCTAGTTCCCAAGTTCTTTGGAGAGTGTTTATGTCTGTGCACCCATTCAGTGCTCTATGCTAAACACGTCCACTCATCTCCTGTGTCACTGAAAGCCTCAGGCTCGCACCATGACATTAATAGTTTGACAGGCTTTGCTGCTCTTCTCACTCTCCCCCTTCCCACCATCTGCTGCTCTTATGCTCCCTTTCTCTGGCTCTCTTTGTCAGTTGTATTTCTTCATTGTACAATCTGCTTTGTTGGTACCTTGTACAAATACAGTTCATGAATTTGTTGTGAATAAATATGATGAGGAAAAAGTTTAGACATTCTACATTTTCTTTCTATTTCAGCTTTAAGGGGTTGGGAATACTAATCTTTCAGACAGAATTTTTTATTTTTTTTGCCCAGATCCAATACTGTGAATTTGTAGATGGATTATAGGCGTCAACCAAAATGTCATAAAGCATCCCTCCAACATTGAATGCTTGAATAATTTTTACCGAATATCCTGTAGTTATTCTTCAAAAGCTAGTAGATCTTGAATAAAAAGCTGAAGGTCTAAACAAATGCAAAAACGTTTTCAGTTTTCAAGCATACATTTTCGTATTAACAGGTTTTCAAAAATGACAAAAACACACAAACAAATACAACAACTCCCCAAAATGTCAGTTTTCAGTCAAAAATACATAATCTTAGTAATTAAGGGGTTTTGCTAAATTCACAAAAACAAAAAAATAAGTATGCAGTGCCCCTGTAGAAATGTTTTAAACACTGTTCACTTTTGTTCTGAAATTCAGTAAACTTATAGAACTTCTCAAGACTTATCAAAAAAGTATTGCTCAAATGCTCCACAACAAACAGGAAGCCATCCTTCTCGGATTACATTTTTTGATCTCACACCTGCTTTGGTCAGTTTCATTTGGCATTTGGTCAGTCATTTGGCTCCAAATATATATAATCTGATTTGCTCCATATTTCTTACAAATCACTTAATTACCTAATATTTTATGAGCTTTTGGGAGCATCAACAAGTTTATGGTGTTAAGATCTGGTGGTGCTGGTTATATGGTAGCCTCACTTCTGTTGTCTGCCTTAGGCCAGCTGTGGCTGCAATATAGCTTATCACCAACAGGGTGTAAATGTGTGCGTACATGGATGAATGAATGTAGTTTGAAGTATACATCTACTTGATAATATGCTATACAATTATGGACTATATACCAGTTTTATTAAATATGATGGATCTCAACCCAGCTCCTAAAAGATATTAAAGCAAATACTCATATTAAGCCTAATTGCTTAAAAAATTAAAATAAATCAGCTTCATGTAAAACTAAATTAGATATTTAGTACTTAACTAGCATTAAATCCTTAGAAACCAAAAGGCAAATCCACCAGAAAAACCACAAGTCTTTATTTGAAGAATATTCCTATTATACAGGATCAATCAGCCCATTCAATCAACTTCCAATGCCATGAAAAATGATATATTAATAATGAATGAAATTATGTTGAACATTAGCAGGATTCAAGTATCTCTATGCAATTTTAGCTGAACTGTGAACTGTAACAATTTTGAAATAAAAATCAGTGTTGATTGTTACTTTTCATATATAGAGTTAACTGAGCTAATATGTAAGAATATGCAGTCTATGATGTGTAAAAAAGCAAAAACATTGTTGGGTATCTGTGGCAAACACTGTTTGTCTCAGTTTATACATTTGTTACTTTCTTGTTTGCTTGATTTAACCATCTCTTTATTCTGTAGTTTGCATTCATATACTATCCCGTGTTTGTTTATGTTTGCATTTTTACAGATTATTTAATATAACATCTTGGTTTAAATCAGGTTATAAATTTTTTAGGTTTCGTTTGATTATTTAACTTTTGTGTTCTATTTTTGGTATATTTTGGTGAACTTACCTGTCTATCAGGAGGAAGTGTGACCTTACTTCCTACAATTATAAGCTCCTGTGTAGAGGTGAGGTCACAGGAAGGTACCAGAGAGGGGAGGGGTTAGCCACATCCGTTGATGGAAGAGTCCATTGGAGGCCAATTTGTATTTCAGACAAAAAAGTATGAGAGACAATGGCAAGGTTAAGATGAAAGAAGAACCAAGTCAGTGAAGCTGGGTGCACCTGGTGGTAATTATGGTTGATTTAAGTTCAGATAATGTTCTGCTGAGACATGTTAAGCATCTGAGTTATTTTGGGGGATAATTTTCTTTTGTAAATATTTTTTTGCACTTTTGTTTTTTGCAATGTAAATAAACCACCTGCTACAATAGGTATCTGCCTACCGCCTTCTTCAGCCACTTGGCCAGTCTATCTCACAGTAACCATTGACATATTTACAATAAGCCCTGGCTATGATGTCGTAAAAAGGCCTTATGGTATTTCAGTTATTCGTTCCTATTCTACTTAAAGGTGGCTGGGACTTACAGTTTTTAAGGTGACTTTGAAGTTGATAGCATAATCACTAATCAAGGTACAAGAGCAAAACTGGCAGTGGCAGACTCATATTATTCATTTATTTATTTTAATTTATTGATTTTTTACAAATCAAAATAGAAACTCAAAATACATCAATAAAATAGGAAATGTGATGGAGTGTGACAGAAACCCCATTGGGCTTACGCCAAAGGTCACAACCCTAGAGCAAAAAAACATCAGGAAGCTCACATTATGAAAGACATTTCACTTGATAGAAAAAACAGAAAAGACATGTACAGTAAAATTTCTTTTTTTTTTTTTACATTTTAACTTTCAGATTTCAGGGAGTCAATATTTGTAAGATCATACATTACTGTCTTTTTCGATAACAGTATTTTTTTCAAAGACTTTCTGCCATTTATCTCGGAAGATTCGAAATATTTTCTATATCTGTTCCATAGTTTTGCACCACGATGCCGAAAAGAAAATTGAAGCATGAGTTTTAATTCCTCAATGGCAAATGAAAAGACAAAGCTTGTCTGGTATATAAGAGTGAATTTGACATTTCTTAACAAAATAATTCTTAAAATTGTCAGGAGACTTTGTTTTATCATGAAAACAAAGCTACATGTTTGATAAATATTAATTTCATAAATATTCAACAGCTGTAATTTGGAGAAAAGGGGAGCACTAGCTGTATCAACTTTAGAAAAAGTGAACAAAAGCTTTTTGTAAAAGTAGGAATTTTTTTTAAAGATAAATAGGAAAAGTACTTGCCCAAACAATAGTACAGTATGACAGGTGTGGATAGATTAATGAGTAATATAAAGTTAACATCACTTTATTGTGAACAAAGTTTCTAATCCTTCTCAAAATACATAGATATTTAGTGACTTTTTTGCAGACTGTACCAATTTGTTCGCTCCAAAGGAGTTTGCCGTCAAGTTGAACATCCAAAAAATGAACAGTGGAAACTTAATCAATTTGTTGATTTTGAATACAAATTCTTGTTTCATCAAATGTAAAATTTTGTGCCCAGCAAAAAACACTAAATTGCATTTTTTCACAATCAAAGATAACTTATTGGCTTGGAACCAGGTTGAGTATTGGGCTAGATCTCTATTCAGTTTCTCTGTAAGAATAATCAAGTCTTTGTAGGAGATCACAAGATTAGTGTCATCTTTAAACAAAATAGGTATTGTAAAACTTGTGACTTTGGCAAGATTGTTAATTGTTAGAGTAATTGTACATAAATGTATCTGTATAGTGTTATAATGCATAAAGCTGTATGCTGTGTGTATGCAATTATGATCACCTTTTATCTGTAAGCTTGCTTTTAAGAAAGTTGTGGTTGACTTACTGGCAACATTGAACCTTCTGACCTCTGATGTCCAACACAGCAGCTGCTACAGCTCGATCTTGACTGAAGTCTGATGTCTAGCAGAAATGAATTGTCACTTTTATGTTATCTGAGAGCTGTAGCCTTTTCCCGCCCTCAATTAGTCCAACTCTGAGATACAGTATGTAACTAGCGAATGCCTGATTCTAATAAATTGTGACGAGAGCTTTGAGGCTGGCAGAGTGGTTTGGAGATTGTAACTGTACGGTCTCTTACTACTCTCCTCGCGAGTAGAAAATAATTCTGACTCTGTTCCTTTCTTTCATTGTATTACAGTGTTTTATGTGTTTGAACCTGATATTAATGTAAACTAAAAACAATAAAGGTCCTAGGATGGAGCCCTGGGGTACTCCAAATTGTATTGATTTTTTCTTTGAATCAAGACCATTCATCCATACATACTGATATCTACGTTTTACATGACTAGTTAACTATTTATGAACAAGACCTTAAAACCGATAGTTAAATAACTTTTTCAATAAAATTTCATGATGAACAGGGTCAAATGCTTTAGAGAGATCCAAGAACACCCCTATTGTATATTCATTATTGTTTGACGCAGTTAGTATTCTGTCAGTAAATCCTACAAGTGCCATATAAGTGGAATGATTCTTTCTAAAACCATATTGATACTGATAAATGACATATGTATTTAAATATTTTAATAATGTTTTGTAAATTAATTTTTCTAGAACTTTTGAAAAACATAAATGGAAATTTGTGAACATACTTGGATCACCAGTTTTAAATACAGGGATGACTTTAGCTACTTTTAAATCTGTAGGGACAATACCAGTAGTCATTGACAGTGCACATATGTGTGTCAGAGGTTTGCTTAATGGAGTCTGTACATCTTTAACCAAAGAGGCTCTGATGCCATCATGCCCTGGAGCTGATTTTTTTTTTCTAACTGCATTATAACCGCACACACTTCATTACTGTTTGGAAGATCAAAGATATTCATCGTTTAAAATGAAACTTTAATATAATAAACTGGATCGGTCTTTGTGTTTGGGATCCTGTTGGCAAGTGTGATGCCTATACTTTAAAAAAAAAATTGCAAAAGGACAATTTTATATGATCAGACAAAACAAAGTTTCCGTCAACTTTGATGCAGCCTTTTTTCTTTGTAGTAACTGGTTAATGGTTTTCTGGTTAATGTTTTTTATATTATCTAAACATTTTTTTTTAAAACTGATTGCAACAAATGAGCACATTTATTTCTCTATGTTTTATATGTAGCCAGGTTAAGTGGAGTTGGGATTGCAAGATATTTTTTATATAATTTATTTTTAATTTGGAAGTTTTTTTAAGCCACTTGTAAACCAAGGCTTATTTTTCCTCACAACACCAAACATTAATGGGAAACATTTATCAATACAACAATTAAACAGTTTTATGAACATAATAGGCATACTTTGGTTCATTTCCATTCTAAACTTCAGCAAAAGAAATTTCTTGTATAATTTTTTTGAATTTTATTTTATTTGACTTACTAAAAACTTTCTAAAAAGTTTCTAAAGTATTGAGAGTCAACTTGTCTTGTCTTCATCTTTTATTAAAATTTATAAAATGAAACACTGGTAAATGATCAGTTATGTCTGTAAATAATAGTCCAGACATTGTATCATATTCCAAAGTATTTAACAGTATAATGTTGATCTGTGTTGCAGATTGACTAGTTATTCTGGTTGGTTAGTCTATTGCTGGAAAAAATAATTTGCATGCAGCATGTTTAGAAATTAATTTGTCAGAAAATGGATTTAAATATTAGTATTAAAATCTCCCATAATATAACATATTTTTTCTTCTCAATTTATTTTTCCAAGAACTTTGGTCATTTCATTGTTAAATTTAAAATCAACATCAGCTTATGAATTTGACTAATCACAATATTTTTTTTAGAAGTCTCAAGCTCTACAAACATTTGTTCTATATTAAATTCTTTATTATTAAGAATTAGATCATCTCGTTAAATAAACTTAAAATTTTGTTTTACAAAAATTGACAGCCCTCCTCCTGTCCGGCTCTGTCTGACAGCATGGAAAGAGTTGTAGAGAGGCCAACAACAGAAAATGAATAATTTAATGTAGATAAGAATGTGACAAAGTAATTATAATTTTTAGGAAGACTACGTATATTCAAACTGAGAAGAGAAAATACACTATCATTTCATGAAGACTTCAACAAAATATTACATTTTTCTTCATTATAGTATTTGCAGGAACTGCCATTAAGAGTACCAGAAAAGAAGTGAGTATCAGGATCAAAATCAACATTATAAGAATTGTCAAAATCATTCAAATCAAAGGGGTGAAATATTCATATATTTTCATCCAAATTTCTATCCATAGCCTTTTTGTTCTGGTGTGAGAGCAGGTGCTCATCTTCAAGCATGTGGAAAAGAAACTCAGCGGGGCAGTCTCTACAAAACCAAGAGAGCCAAAGATTAGAATCATGTCCAGTTATCTGAGAACATTTTAAATGGACTCCTTTCTTGCAAATAGAACATGTTACTTGACATTTCATTGCCTTTTGGCCTTTAGAACAACTGTCTTTGCTGTTCATGTGAAACAGATAAGCTGTATCCCCTCGCTTTCTGGCTTCTTTAATGGCAGAAATACGTTCTTTGCGCTTTTGTCTCACAGCCTCAGAGTAATCCCCATTGATATAGATGTTCAATCCTTTGAGGTATCTTGCATTCTCCAAAACAATGTTTCTGTCTTCAAAACAAAGAAACCTGGCCACAATTGGTCTTGGTTTTTCATCTCTAGCAAGTGGCTTTCCAGAGCGATGGACACGCTCTAGCTCAATGTGTTTTTGGTCTAGTTAGATTTTTTCACTCAGGATCTTTCTTATTTTATCCTCTGAATCACTTCATTTTTCATATCCAGATTCAGACATTCCTTCAAAAACCAGGTTTTTACACCGAGACTGATTTTCCAAGTAGTCAACTTTCACATTCACTGTGTTTAACTTTGTATTGAGCATCTTGATAAGTCTTAACAGTTATGGGACAACTTTTCTGCATGAAGCTTTTCATCCTCAAAAACCTTTTGAGTGAACCAAAGGCTTGTAAAATGTGTCTGTGCTCTTACCTAGTGTCCAAAAAATGGCTTAATTCATGGTCAATCATCTAATAAAAAAATCCATGGGAGGCCACATTTCTATACATAACTATGTTGTCTACATTACTGGGTAAGGATCTTCATCTCACAGGGTCTTCACATTTTCCCTCAGCCATTTTTAAAACCTGTCCAGATTAAAGGTGCAGATCTGTTGCCAAATATTTTTCTAATGATGCCCAGTATCATGGAAACTAAGGACTTAGGTAAACATGCAAACACATTGAAAGCCAGCATATGCCTGACATCCCAGGATCTTATAAAACACTGGCATGCGCTGAACTTTCCATGTATTTTTTTCAATTTTTGGCATCAATTTTCAGAACTTATCTCCATTGACAGCATAATGCACGGCAGCGTAATGCCACAAGTCAGCATCCTGAGGGGGGCAGCAATGCACCCAGTGGCACCTGGCCTGCATAAAAGGCACAAGAAAAAGATTCCACAAAACCACGGCTTATGAGTGACTTACACTTAACGTATGTTAAAGATAAAAAAACTTTACATTTTAAACTTTGATTGTGATTGATTGTGTGTTTAACAATTTAAGGCATACATTCAAAAGCGTAGGTCTGTATTATAATAAGTAGAACTATGAATTCCAGCAAAAAATAAACAAAAGAACAATGACCACTGTACAGCAGGTAACTATTAAATGCATTAACATCTTACATGCTGATACAAAAATGGCCAAAGCTGATTTTCAAACACCTGAAAAAGCATGAATGAAATTAGCTGCTGTTTTATAAATTTTGGGAGGTTTATCCTGCCATAAGATATAACAGCAGACAGTAGCCATTACCTTTTATTTACAAATAAATAGCATTAAATATACCTGGACATAAATAACTAAAAGCCCTAGGCAAAAAAGTTCTTCTAATAGGTTTATTTCTGGTTCCCAATATCCAAAGACCATGATCATGGCATATGGCACAATATAGGTATAAGCATCAATTACGCCACATTAGTTGGACAGAGGCATCTCGAGCTGCTGACCATTTTGCCAATCACTCCAAATCCAGAAATCAAAGACAGAACTCTGCCTCAGACCAATCCATAAACGCCGTGTAGAACCAGTATAAGTGAACTTCAACCACTGTTCAGCAGCATTTTGATTCTCCTGATTGTTAATCACAAGTGTGAATGCTTGGCTGTACATTAGTTAAAGGCTTCCTCCCTATGTTTGGACTTCTCGATTAATCTTATTCTCACCCTGCCTGAAATTTGAGTGAAGAAATGGTTACAATTTACTGAAAGTGAAATTCTCATACAGTACCAATCAAAATCTCCCTCAACCCTACTCTTAAAAGCTATATTGAATTATATGTTTATGTGGGGCAGGGTATACATTAAGCTCTTTTTTGCCTGCAGTGTCTGCCAAGTAGATGATACTACTTTGCCGTTGGGGCTTTATTTAGATGTGTATTTTGAAGAAAAAAATAAATATACTTTATAATGCCTTTCATCTTAGTCATTGTGAATTGTTCTTACTAAAAAGGTAATCATACATTACAAACCATCAGACATCTGTTTTTAATATTAACTTTCTGTGATGATATTGTATTCAACTTCACTCTTGGTACAAAAATACTAAAAACATCTTATCCCAAAGTATAGATTTTTATATTTGTCAAGTTAAACCAGGAAAGGGCAAGTGACACTTTCTAATGTCCACCCGCCTAGAGTGCTTTGAACAAAAAATCAAGCGCTTTCTCTCCTCAAGCCAAACACCTGATTTAGAAACAACTCTGCTCACCTGGGCTTCACAGAATGATGGAACAACAAGCAAAGAACTCCAACTCCAAGCTACAACGAAAGACACCACTGGTAGGAGATGAGAGATTTTGTGCAGTAGAATACTTGACATCATGGTATGCAGTGCTTGCAATATGCTTTTTGTGGTTTGTTGCTTTAATTTACAGTTAAGTTTTAAAAGCTGGTTGGAAATGTAAAACATTCAAGAGATTTCATTATAATCTCTAGTATGCATTTTTTTTTTTTTTTGTAGGATATCAACCTACTCATGTTTGTGAGATGTGTCTGAATCAATGAAAAAAACAAAATAAACCAAACTGAGTTGAGTTGTCCCAGCATCCTTTTGGTTGTGGCCAGGCCCTTTCAAGTTTGGGTAAGAGAGTGCACAGCTCTGCATTAAACCAGGGAGCCGACTTTCTATTTTTTAAGTATTTCTTTTTCAAAGGGGCTGCGTAATATAACAAGTAACCCAATCAAGTAAATTATCAATCTGTGAAGGGAAATACACTAACCTTTTCCCCTGTGCAGCACTGCTCAGCGACACAGAGGAAAGACAAAGTCAAACAGATTCTTTAAAATGTCTAACTGCACTATCTGATAATGATCTGCTTAAGTGATGCCTTCTTTTGGAGGAGGAAAACTCTGTTAAAGTATTCTGAAGGTTATTAAAAAGTGGTTTGAGAGGACAGGATTGTGAGGAAATGCTGTTATTTCTCCACAATGCCATATGTCAGCACAAAGTCCAAAGTATGAAGATGAAAATGTATGGGACTATTCACATTTTGATCAAAGCCAATAGCAAATGGTTTAAAGGCTGAACTTCAGGTATCACCTTCAATGTCAGAGCGGATGTTAAAATCCCCCACTATGATTATCCTGTCAGTATTCAACACAAAATCAGATAGGAACTCTGAAAATTCATCTAAAAATTCATAGTAAGGACCTGGTGGATGATGCAAAGTTACAAAGAAGAGATTTTGTGGCTTTGCAATTTAGATGAGGGAAACTAAGAGTTTTAATTATTAACTGCCTTTGGAAGAATCAGTAAGTCAAATTGAAAGACTATTGCTACTCCTCCCACTCTCCCAGAATTTCTGGGTTTGTGGAAATTTAAATAACCAGAAGGAGTTGCCTCATTTATGCTAACATAATGCTCTTGGTGCAGCCAAGCTTCTGTAAGGCAACATAAATCAATGTGATTATCACAAAAAAGTCTTTAGCTAGCAGACTTTTTGAAGAAAGAGATCCTATGTTAGTGCAGATGGTGCAGCAGTTAACGCGCATGACACATGTACAGAAGCCAAAGCTGATTTTCAAACACATGTACAGAGGCCTTAGTCCTTGATGGGTTAGAATCTGACCTGTGGTCATTTGCCGCATGTCTCTCCCCCTCTCTCAAACCCCCTTTCCTGTCAGCCTACTGTCGAAAAATGAGCCAATAGTGCTGCTAGTGCCTTAAAAACTCAAAAATAAACCACATTTAATCGTTTTAACAGTTATTTTGTTTAGATTATCATGATATACTCCTTTCGGAATCTTTTCTAACTTATTAGATTTTTGTCTTGGGCATGACACTGTCAGGATGGAGTAATATACGGGTTAAAGTAGAGAAGCTGCAGAGAGGTGTTAAACTACGACTCTGGTTCCTGGTCTGCACCCTGGGTTGTCAGTGTTTTGGAAGACTAATAAATTTGGCCAAATTCCTTGACAGAAGAGCTGCACCATCCAAAGTGGGGTGGATGCCGTCCCTTCGAATCAGACAAGGCTTTCCCCAAAAGAATTGCCAATTATTAATGCAGCCCACATTGTTTTCAGGACACCACCTAGACAACCAGCGGTTGAATGACAAACTGTGTCTAAACATGTCATCACTGGTCAGATCACGGAGGGGACCAAAAAAATTACGCAGGCCGACATTGTTTTTGCAAACTTAGGCACCGAAGCAACACTAATTTTGGTGACCTCCGATCAGCATAACCCGGTGTCATTACCGCCAGTGTGGATAACAATCTTACTCTATTGAACCTTATCCTTAGCCAGCAATTTCAGGTAAGATTTGATCTAGCCCATTCTGGCCTCCGGCAAACATCTGACTATGGTCCCTGGTGTCTCCCTGGGATGATGGCAGGAACCATAGTATAGTATGACCTCCAGTAAAAATGCTGAAAATTAAAAATAGAGATCATATCTCTCCTACCCTAGCTTCTCTTCATTGGCTTCCTGTTAAATCCAGAAAGGAATTTAAAATCCTTCTCACTTATAAATGTGAATGGCGAAGCTCCATCTGTTCCTTGTGTCCCTAACAGAGCCCTTTGCTCTCAATCTGCAGGTTTACTGGTGGTTCCTAGAATCTCTAAAAGTCGAATGGCAGGCAGATCTTTTAGTTATCAGGCTCCTCTCCTGTGGAACCAACTACGAGTTTTAGTCTGTGAGGCAGACACCCCATCTATTTTTAAGGGTAGGCTTAAAATCTTCCTTTTTCATAAAGCTTATAGTTAGAGAGGCTCAGGTTATCCTGCGCTATCTCTATAGTTATGCTGCTATAGGCTTAGACTTCTGGAGGACATTGGGACCCTATTTCATCATTCTGCTTCATTCTGTCTCTATTCTCCCACTCTGCAGAATCTTAGTTTAATCTCTAACGTTATGCTCTCTCTGCTTTTTCTCATAGTAGCTTCACCTCGTCTGTTCCTGTTTGGATGTGGCACCATCCTGGAGAGAAATATCAGCTGTGCTGCTGCAATCAATATCTTTGTTTATAAATGTTCGAGATTGGCCTGTTTATCAGTATAGTCCAGTTTCTCTGACTGTGACTGGATGTGCTCTCTTCATCCTCTAACATGGGAGCTTGTCTAACTGGCTGTGTACTTCCTGGAAGGGGCCGCCTTTTACAGTTGCTTTTTGTATCTCTGCTTCTGTCTCCTTGAACCCCAGTCGGCCTCGGCCTACAAGCAGGTTTATTGTAAGGGATTGTATTTGATTCAATGAGTCAATTCCATCAACTGGTTTTACTTAGATAGCAAACTTAGTATCAATTTGACTATGATCTGGTAAACTGTAAAGTGCCTGGAGATGACATGTGTTGTGAATTGGTGCTATATAAAACAACTGAACTTAATTGAATAGTATAGTATGACCTAAATAATAGGCTAAAACGAGGCATCTTATAGTAAGACGTAAATGATTAAAACAAGTCAAAGTATAGTATGACTCCAAATAGGCCAAAACAAGTCACAGTGTATTATGACCTAAATTATTTGCTAAAAAAGACATAGTATAGTATGACCTCCAAAAACAGCCAAAATTAGTGATGTCATTTATGAGCCCCAAAAAATTGCTTGAAAGACATATTATATGAAGTCATATTATTTTATTACCTAAATTATTGAATAAAATGACACAGTATAGTAAAAATAGGCTGAATCGAGTCATAAATTAGTATGACCTCAAAAATAGGCTAAAACGAGTTACAGTATAGTATGACCTGAAAAATTGGCTAAAACAAGCCATAGTAAAGTATGACCTCAACAATAGGCTAAAACGAGTCATGGTAAAGTAGAACCTAAGAAATACAGGTCCTTCTCAAAAAATGTGCATATTGTGATAAAGTTAAATATTTTCCATAACGTTATGATTAAAGTTGAACATTCATATATTTTAGATTCATTGCACACAAACTGAAATATTCCAGGTATTTTATTGTAATAGTGTGGCAGGAAATAGTGTGGCAGAAACGCTGCACAGTAAGAATAGTTTACCCAACCCTGAGGAAGATTGTGGAAAAGGGCTGATTCCAGACCTTGGGGGACATGCGGAAGCAGTGGACTGAGTCTGGAGTAGAAACATCCAGAGCCACCGTGCACAGGCATGTGCAGGAAATGGGCTACAGGTGCCGCATTCCTCAGGTCAAGCCACATTTGAACCATAAACAGCAGCAGAGGCCCCTGACCTGGGCTACAGAGAAGCAGCACTGCGCTGTTGCTCAGTGGTCCAAAGTATTTTTTCAGATTAAAGCTAGTTTTGCATGTCATTTGGAAATCAAGGTGCCAGAGTCTAGAGGATGACTGGGGAGAGGAAAATGCCAGAAGTCCAATGTCAAGTACCCACATTCAGTGAGGGTCTGGGGTACCATGTCAGCTGCTGGTGTTGGTCCACTGTGCTTCATCAAGGGCAGGGTCAATGCAGCTAGCTATCAGGAGATTCTGGAGCACTTCATGCTTCCATCTGCTGAAAAGCTTTATGGAGACAAAGATTTCATTTTTCAGCTCACAGTGCCAAAATCATCGGTAAATGGTTAACTGACCATGGTTTCACTGTGCTTAATTGGCCTACCAACTCTCCTGACCTGAACCCCAGAGAAAATCTGCGGGATATTGTGAAGAGAAAGTTGAGAGACCTTCAAGTTTTATCATTACATTATGGAAAATAATAAACTTTATCAAACTAGGCTAATATTTTGAGAAGTACTTGTAGGCAAAAATTAGTCATATTGCAAGATCTTAATTATTACCTAAAATGACACATAGTATAGTATGACCTCAAAATTAGGCTAAAATGAGTCTTAGTAAAGTATGACATCAGACATATGCCTAAATGAGTCATAGTATAGCATGGCCTCAGAAAAAGGCTAAAATGAGTGATGGTATAGTATGACATCAAAAATGGTCTAAAACAATTCACACTATACTATCATGTCGGAAATAGGATAAAACAAGTCATAGTATGGAATGACATTAGGAAAAGGCCTAAACGAGTCATATTATAGTATGATGTCAGAAATAGGCTTAAAAGAGTCATAATAAAGTAGGACATAAGAAATAGGCTAAAAAAATCCATAGTATAGTATGATGTCAGAAATAGGCAAAACTAGTTATAGAATAGTATGACCTCAGAAATGGGTTAAAAGGATTTATGGATTCATATGACATCAAAAATTTGATAAAATGAGGCATAGTATAGTATAACCTCAAAAATAGGTTAAAAACTAATCATAGTATAGTATGACGTCAGAAATAGGCTAAAACCAGTCCTAGAATTGTATGACATTAGAGATAGACTTAAATGAGTGATAGTATATTATGACCTCAGAAATAGGCTAAAAATAGTCACACTATAGTATGACCTCAAAAAAAGGGTTAAGAGACTGTTGTAAATACAACCTTTGACATTCCTGGAGCTTAAAAATATAGAAAATTTAACAAAACCTAATAACTCCAAATATCTCCTTAGCTAGTGATAAGCAACTTTACTTCAAAGCAAAACTCGGATGATTCAAATCAATCTGATCACTTTGGTCCAACTAAAACTGAAACATTTAACTCCCAAGTTAAATTAATTCCAAAATCAAAACTCCAACATAACTGATTTTCTGCAAGAAGTTGAGAACTTTTTAAAAGACTTGCCATTTCCTTCTTCCCATGAGAAATTGAAGCTGATTTGGAAACCAACAGCTAGAAGCGTCCATGTTCTCATAAAATCCTCTAAAAATCAGAGAAAGTTATTCAGCTCTTTGTCAAACCCTAACCCCAGGCTCACACCGACTCCGGTCTTACCGTTGCGGTGCGGTGGGTGCGGCGCCGCAGTGATTCCAAGTCATTAAAAAGACGTAAACCTCTCTCACCGGCTGCTGAGCTGTCCGGCTGCGGTTACCGAGACACTCCGGCGCTGCAGAAAATTCCGCAAGAAAGCTATCCTTGCGGCATGCCGGAGCCCTCCGCAACAAGCTCTCGCAAATATCCTTATTTGGGCCGTGTTATCGCGTGAAGTTACGTGAACTCAAGTGAACTTCTGTTAAGTCTCCGGACCTGTTGCCGGAGCCGCAGAGCCGCACCGCACTGTAGTCAAAAGGGCGGTGTGAGAGGGGGTGTGCGGGAGTTGCGGTCTCCGTCGGCTCGGTAACCGCACCGGAGCCAGTGTGAGCAAGGGGTGAGAGAAGAATATTCTGGTTACAGAGATCTGGCATTAGCAACGCTTGAGGTGTCTCTAGTTCTCCAAGGAGAACATGAAACACCCAGAGAATATTACTTTTGCTTGAGACAGGTTTATTTTTAGGGCTGCAATTCTCCAGATATTGACGAAGAAGATCACACATTTAAACCATTGTTCATTCAAAATCTACATGAAAGTGTTAGATATGATGTAGCAATGTATTGCAGGACACAGAACCTTTCTATGCAGGAAACTCGCAGATATGCTCAGCTTGTTTGGGAAATACGTCTTAAATCAGATAATTTCAGAGCAAGCTTAGACTCTTAAACCTTCAATCAAAAAACGGGATCAGGAAAAGACACAGATTCAGTTCCCCAGTGGTTCCCCAAGATGAAGGAATTATTAACATGAGAAAACGAAAGCCAAAACCCCCAGATAAATGTCACCAATCTTATTGCATTGCAAAATCAAAGGTTGACACTGGTAAAGTGGGACATCAACGAGCTTCAGAAATAATCTCAAAAGAAAACTTAGAACAGATCTGCAAAACAGTTCGTACATAGCTAATGGCTTCTCTGACCAATCACAAAGTACCACAATTCCAAGCTAATGGTAAAACTTATCATTTTCAAGAGTATGATAATTGATTATCATTTCTAGCATACTTTAACCTGTTTTATCCTTTATTTTGTTTCACAACTTGAGAAATGATAAAGATTGAACAACAGCATCATGAAGGTGTTAGAAAATTTTGTTTGGGAGCTATATACTTGTGTACCAGGATCAGACTTTCCTGCCAGACCTGCTTCAACCAGACACAAAACCTCTGGAGAAACCACTGTTTTATGATAAGATGGGGTCAGCTTCTGCCAGATTTGCAACAAATCATCCAGGGACAAACATGAGATAATATCAACTCTAAATGAGCTTTCTTCCTGCCAACGGAAACTGACTCATCATCATTCCAGATCTCATGGTTTTATGGACCTATTTGTTAATCTGAAAACAAAGAAGTACATCTTTTATTTCCAGATCAAAGAGGGGGATATGTTGTGTCATATGCCATGATCATGCTTCTTGGATATTGGGAACGAGGGTCCACATTTCACATATTTCATCTTGACAGGATGACCAGAGGAGAAAACACAGCTTTGGTGAATAACAGTGGGGGGACTTCTGCAGTACTCCCCCCCCTTCCCCCTTTCAGCCAAAGAGGGTCACCAGTCACATAGCAGCCACCAGAGGTGTGAAAAACCACCCCCTCTCTGTGAGGACAGAACAAAACCACAGAGAAAACCAGATTCTCTCCTTTTTGCCTCCTGCTCTCTTTGCCTCCTGCGCTCTTTGCCTCATCTCCCTTGCCCAGTTTCCTGGGCTGAGATGGCTGGTTCACCACCACAGCAGAGATGCGGGCCCCAGGGGTATCAGATCTCCAGAACCATCAAGGATAGGTAATAAGCTTTCAGAACCAAACTGCTGCAAAACAGACCTTTTGCAACACATTTCTCTTGAGTTTCAGAACTTATATAAAGCCAAAATGGATGAGAACCATGCCCTAGGTGTGAGCCTGAGGGGACCCCTGCTGTGAGACTGAGACAAAGAACCCATACAATCAGCTTTGAACCACGACTCCACAAAAGCCAATCGGCATCCAAAGTTCATCTTAAAAGTCCTCTGATCCACTTGTGTGTTACTGTGTGCAGGCAGTGGACGTGCTGTGTGACTTCATTCAGATGACACAATTTCAACCCACCTCCAGCCCCTCCTCCACCTTCATAGCTAAAGCTTGACAAGTGTGTCATTCCTTCCTGCTCTTAATGCATTCCCTGTCTCATCTAAACCAGTCTGGCAGAAGACCACCATGTTGAGCCGGGTTCAGAGTTTTTTTTCACAACGGGGAGTTTTTTTCTCTCCATTGTTGTTTCATGCTTGCTCATCATGGACAGGTTCTTTCAACCTGTGTTATCCAAACTGGACTTCCATCTTCCAGGTCCCTGAGTAAGGCTCTAGAATCAGCTCACACAATCCACTGGATCTCCCATTAAAGCTCAGCATACCATCTCACTAACCAGCAGTCTACAGACTGACAAACTTCTTCTATCTCCACTCCACCATCAGTTTAAGGACTGGGGG